>NW_025151650.1:0-1383 GCF_004010195.1 Chiloscyllium plagiosum | reverse complement strand
ACTGCTTGAATGGAATAATATTAGTGCCGACAACATTTGCATGATCAAATTCCTTCAGCTGTTTGTAGATACGACTCAAAATGAATTGGTGTATCTAAGTCTGCCATCAAAAATAGATCATTTTATCGACACTTGCCGTCATCATTTCTATCTCAGCCTCATCTTTTCTATTGTTGGTTCTGCCGTCATTAAGCAAATTTACAACTGTGGATCCTCCTCCTCTCGTGAGTTGTTTGACTGGCCACCACCATTCACACTGACTGCATGTGACAGGATGACAGAGATTAGGTCTGATTCATTGGTTAGCTCTGTCAATCACTTGCAGCTTTCACTATTTGATGAATCAGTGGTCCTGGTTGGTCACTTCACCTCATTTTGAGGCGTACCTGGTGTTTTGATTGGCAGGCGCTCCTCTGTTCTCTGCTGAACAAAGAGGTATCCTCTGGCTTGATGATCAAGGTAACTTGGAGCATATGCTAGACAGTGATAGTGCATCTTGTGCCGGGGTGCAATTCTGCTGCTGTTGGTAAAGACCCGAATCACCTCGCACAGCTCAGTGCGAAGTTTCCAGATCTATCAAAATCTGTCCCGTTTAACACAGCAAAAGTGTCTTACACAGAGAGATTATTCGTAATGTAATAGTGGAACTTTATTTCTGGAAATAATGTGTGCAGTAGACACTGTTACCAAAATGGTAATCAATCAATTTGTCTGGATTCGGTCAATTGCTGGGAATGAGTTGAAGTATGTTTCTCGAGCTGAGTCATTCCCTCCGCAACCAGTGCAGACCCAGTCCAGCGTCTATGTCCTTTTGGATCCGATCATTTCGATCAGTAACGTTACTGCTGAGTCCCTCTTGGTTCTTTTGAAGTGGCCCATCTGGTATACAAACTCCAGTTTGCCACATTCTCAGACTTTCCTCCATTCGGTCTCCTTGCAGCAACACTGATCCAACAGCTGAGGCAAGGGAGTCACCAGGAAGTTTCCGTGTCAAAGTTGATTTGACAACATGAGGCTAAGGGAGGGGAGTCAGCTGGAGGCTACCGTTTCAATGTTTAATCTGACACCATGAGGCTGAAGGAGAGGAGTCAGCGGGCTGTGATGAGGAGTTCGAGCTTGAAGATAAATATTGATAGGCCAGGAGAATGGGAGAGAACCTGGAAGACGGAATTTATTTTGGAAAAGGAGTCCATTGCGGCCGCAAAAAATAAAGGGGCAGGTGTCTATTTACATGAGAAGCAGATTCAAATCAGTCAATGATTATGATTAGATTAGATTACAGTGTGGAAACAGGCCCTTCGGCCCAACAAGTCCACACCGACCCGCCGAAGCACAACCCACCCATATCTTTACATTTACCCCTATACCTAACACTACGGGCAT
>NW_025151649.1:0-1383 GCF_004010195.1 Chiloscyllium plagiosum | reverse complement strand
TTCTGATGTGGAAATACTTCCATTTTCAAACTCACATTCTACTGAGAGTCTGTCTCCCCGGGTCTTGCTTCCAATCTGACACATTCTGCAAAAGCATTTAACTGATCTTAATGCAAATATTTAATTCACCTGAATCTTTTTTCCTTGAGAAATGCCATCTTCTGTGTTTAAAGTGAATGTGTTTCCTCTGTTTCTCTCCGAGACCATGATTAAGAGCTCTGTAGTGTCATTCTCTCCGTGACCATGATTAAGAGCTCTGTAGTGTCAGTGATGCCAGCCTTATGTAGTTTCAGACCAATGAATTCTCTGGATTCCCAATCATCTTCACCACATTGCATGTTTTCTCTTTTGGTTTGATGCCTTGTAACTCATGGCTGCCTTGTCCTCCCATGAGTATGTTTCATGTGCTTGGGGTTGCATTTCTTGTATTATCTTCCGAATTATCCCCACAAACTTCTGCTATTGCGGCTCCACAGTCTTTCCTGCTCAGCTCCCCCTCCAATTAAAACTGGTCAGCTCCTCGCACATGTCTTTGTAGTTACATTGTTTAATTATAACCACATTACATCTTGAAGAGAGCAGTGCGTATAAACTGAAAGAAGGAGTTTTGAGAGATGGGCCACGAAGAATAATTGGTGGATTTCTTAACGAGATACAAAGGGAGAACGAGAGAGAGAAAGGATATAGATATGGAGATGTGGAAAATGAGAAAACTATATTATCGAAAGAAGTAGATATACGTCCCTCAATGTTTTGGCAATTCCTGTGTGTTGTGGTCCTTTGTACAGTGCACGTACAACAGAGCAATATGTTCAAATGCTGGGTCTGATGCCTAAACATTTCTCTCCAACAATGTAACAGACACTAACTTTGGAAAGAACCCAGCAGGCCAACATATTTAATTCCTGGTAGAAAGGGGATTAACTGAAATAAGTTGGGAAACCAGAACCAAGAATTTATAACACACATCCTGATAAGAATGAGAGACTAGAGTTAGGAATCCCAGAAAAGGGGGAAAATTGAGTGAAAGGGATGGTATCACTTCAGATGAGGATCAAATAATGTTTTAATACTTTATAAATGTTATACATCGTGTGCATCACTTTTCGTTAACTGTGTCTCCGTTGTTCATTCAGAGTGTGTTGTACACATGTGAACAATCTTCCTTATCTCAACACACACTGATTAAACAGTGTATAAAAATCATTTTTCCTCCATTTCAGTCTGCCCTGTTTTCGTGCTGGCAGGATATATGAACACCAACTGGCCTCCAAAAGACATGACCCACTCTCACTAGTTTCCACACATACAGAAAAAAGGACACCACGTTGACTGTGACAACACACGCTCCCTAGGACAAAGCCACGCACGGAAGTTCTTAGA
>NW_025151648.1:0-1383 GCF_004010195.1 Chiloscyllium plagiosum | reverse complement strand
AATCTTTTGCCATTAAAGGATTTGTAGAATATCATCAATGCCTCATGAACACTATATCTGAAGCCATCTCATGTCCACATTTTTCTGGCCCGATTTCCCCGTTGACTATCCACTTACTGCCCTTCTTCCCCTCTCGGGATTCACTTGATCTCAGCTCTGTTTTCCTGACATATGCCTCCTTCGTTACCTTGACCAGAGCATCAATATATCTAGCCATACTTCATTCCATGCCCACACCAGCCTTGCCCATCTCACAAATAGGAACCCGTTGGCTCTGGACTCTCTGAATCCAAGTTTTGATGGCCTTGCATTTTCCAACAATCACTTTATCTTTGAATAGGGTATCCCAATCAGCCTTTCATAGGGCTTATCTAACATTTTCAAAATTGGCCTCATTTGAAATTACAACTTTAACTTTGACATCATTTTCTATTCCATAATTAATTTAAAATTAATAATTTTTGCGTAACAAACTTGAAAGTTAAATACACACTTCCTGCCCCTCTGTAACGGGCTAGAGAGGCTGAATAGGCTCGTCCAGTCCCTCTGTAATACACTGGAAATGCTGAATGGGCTCCTCCTGTCTCTCTGTAATCGACTCAAGATGCTTAATAGACTCCTCCAGTTCCTCTATAACAAACTCGAGAGGCTGCATGGCCTCCTTCTGTCCCTGTGTAACAGATCCGAGACATAGTAACCCGTGGATTACGAGCAGCTGGTAAACTGTATCTCATGGAGGTATATTCGTTCTTCGTTACAGAAATACAAACAACACAATGTACTCCAGGTGCCCTCTCAGTAACACCTCATACAGCTGCAGCGATCCATCTCTTTGTTTTGAATGATTCTGTTGATAAAATGTGCCAATATTCCAGCTTTCCACCTTTTCAAGTACCAATAAGCTAATATGGGCTGAATGGCCTTCTCCTATCCCTCTGTAAGAGACCCATAGGGACAGAATTGCTCCGGTCTGTTGCTGAGCAGCAATCTCAATGCTATGTCTCATCGTTATGAAAGGATTTGATAACAGGGCATTAAAACCAGGAGTAGCCTCACACTGGTCAATAAGTGCCGTACTTTGGGTTATGGTATCTAGAAACCTACCACACGATCTGTTATTTCATAACTGCCTCCTTTCATATACAGATTGGATCATATGTAGACCCCTGCAGTGTTCTGTTAATACCCTCATATACAAGGAAAAATAGAGTAAAAGGATTGAAATATTTATGGTCGATCCCTCAGCAATCCTCATCCATGCCATCCAAAATCACTAAATGTTCTATTTTATAGTGATATGAAAAGTGATGCATGGAACTGGTTACTGAGCCTATTTGTTCAGTGACCGTGATTAATACCTGTCTCCATGGATTCTAATTATTC
>NW_025151647.1:0-1383 GCF_004010195.1 Chiloscyllium plagiosum | reverse complement strand
CAAATCACATTGGTAGAAAATTAGAAAAAAAACGAAAGAACTGCCGATGTTGAAAATTAAAATAAAACAGAGGTTGCAGGAAAAGTTCAGAAAGTCTGGAAGCATCTGTGCAGGTACGGACCCAGTGGATGTGAAACGTTAACCATGAATCATTTGCGCAGATGCTTCCAGCTCTGCTAAGGTTTTACAACAATTTCTGTTTTTGTTTGAGACTGGCAGATGTTGCAGAAGGTTATGAAAACAGTGCTTTCTGGAGGCAAACAGCACGGACCTGGTATTGTGAAATGATACCAGAATACTGAATAGTTGATAGTGTGATGCTGGAAAAGCACAGCAGGTCAGGCAGCATCCGAGGACCAGGAGAATCGACGTTTCAGACATAAGGCCTTCATCAGGAATGAGGCGTGTGAGTCGGCCTGAGGCAGACTGCTGAAGCCAGGCGCCAACTCGCTGACACCTGTTCCTATTGCCCCCGATCACAGCCTCACCTCACATCGTCTCCCAGACCATCACAATCTCATCACCTCTGGGGAATCTCTCATCCACAGCCTCCAACCTCATTGTCCATGAACCCCGCACTGCCCGATTCTACCTTCTTCCTAAAACCTGTTGTCTCAGCCTGCGCCTGTCCAAATCGACTCATCTCTTCCTACCTCAACACCTTCCTGTCTTCCCATTCCAGGAAATCCCCACCTACGTTCGTGACACCAACTATGCACCTCACCTCCACCAAAAGTATTGTTTCCCTGGCCTACAACACGGCATCTTCACCTTGGACATCCAGTCCCTCTGCACATCCATCTGCCATGACGAAAGTCTCCAAGCCCTCTGTTTCTTCATCTCACCCCATCCCAACCAGTACCCTTCCACCGACACCTTCATCACCATAGCTGAACAGGTCCTCAACCTCAGCAACTTCTCCTTCCAATCCTCCCACTTCCTCCAAACCAAAGGGGTAGTCATGGGAACCCGCATCTGTCCTAGCTATGCCTGCCTGTTTTTCAGATGTGTGGAATTGTCCATCTTTCGCAGTTACACTGGCACCACTCTCCACATGTTGATCTGCTACATTGATGAATGCAGTGGCGCTAATTCGTACTCATATGAGCAGGTTCAACAGTTCACCAACGTCACAAACAGCTTTCACCCCGCCTCAAATTCACCAGGACCATCTTGGTAAATTCCCTCCCCTGCCCAGACCTGTCCATTACCGCGTCCAGCGAATGACTAATTACAGACATATACTGCAAGCCCACCAACTCCGTCAGCTACCAACACTACACCTCCTCCCACCACAACTCGTGTAAAAACGCCATCCCTTCTTCCAAATTCCTCCACCTTCACCATATCACTGTGGTTAGCACTGCTGCCTCACAGCGCCTG
>NW_025151646.1:0-1383 GCF_004010195.1 Chiloscyllium plagiosum | reverse complement strand
TAATAAATAAGATAATCATGGATTTCCTCAGACATCCCATCTCTGCGTCTCTGGCACTATTCCCAGTTGTCTGAGCCCAAAGTCTCCAGCGAGCTCTGTAATGGAATGAATGGCATTATTATGTAACGCATCAATTCAACAATGCCCCAGACAATTGAATTAATTACATTTTGAGGTACTATTGGAAAGCCAATCTCACTTGCATTGCAAGAAATACCAGAAAATGTTCTTCAAGCAACTCAGCACAGTCAATGTTCCTAAACCCACACCCACTTGCTGCACTGTGTACTTCTCAGCTTTTGGCAACATATGGTCAAAAACCAATCTAAGACTTACGTGACCGTGAACCAGACAGAGCAGTCTGTGGCAGCATAAAGCAGAACACCATGGAAGTTGCAGACATGGAGAGTATGCACAAAGAGAAACTCCATCTGATATGTAATAGGAAATTGTCGTAGTATCACATCGAAGATAATGACCAGTAGATCCACTGCTGCCATAGCCACCAGGTAATGAGTGACACATTTGGAAAGGCCACACTTCCCCCGATCCAGGATCATAATTACAATCAAATTAACTTAAAAGAAGAGAACAAATAAGATCATTTATTGACCAGATAGAATGCAGAAATAATTATGCACTGTCTTTTCAGTAAAACAATCAAACTAATTCTCAAATGACCATTCAATATTTTTGCAACAAACTACAAAGTGACTGCAAATTTGCTTCAGAGATGCCGGTGTTGGACTGGGGTGTACAAAGTTAAAAATCACACAACACCAGGTTATAGTCCAACAGGTTTAATTGGAAGCACACTAGCTTTCGGAGCGACGCTCCTTCATCAGGTGATTGTGCTGTTTAACATTCAATCAAAACAATGTTCTAATGGTTACTTATCAGAAATCAGCAACTCGATGCATTCAACATAGTTGATAATTACATTGCCACAAGCTATGAATCAATGAAACATGATTACAACAAAACCAAATTATCAAGCTTAAGCAAGTGGAAGAGGAATACAGTGTGGGAACAATTACTGCAGAAACTGGAATCTGTATGGAAAACAGAACATGCTGCAAATCACATTGGGTCAAGCAGCATCCATGGAGAGAGAAAGTGAGAGGTCTGATGAAGAGCTGTCCAGACTCGAAACATTAGATTGTCTTCAGTACAAAACAAATGCATTTGGAGATTGGCATCAAATTTTTCCAAAGCTCAGAAACATTGGAACATAAGAGGTTCAGATTCACAGATGTTTTGTTTCATTCAAATGCATCATAGATAAATTGAATTAATTGCCATTAATGTTTCTTTAACCATTGTTATCCTTGTCTGTTTGGGAAAAGCATTGATTGTGGTTCAGAACAAAAAGCAAGATAAGAA
>NW_025151645.1:0-1383 GCF_004010195.1 Chiloscyllium plagiosum | reverse complement strand
TCAATCCCTGTCACTGATTGAGGCTTAATCCCTTTCACTGACTGAGGTTCAATCCCTGTCACAGATTGAGATTTAATCCCTGTCACTGACTGAGGGTCAATCCCTGTCACTGAATGAGGTTCAATCCCTGTCACTGACTGAGATTCAATCCCTGGCACTGGTTGTGTCTCAATCCCTGTCACTGATTGATGCTTAATCCCTGTCACTGACTGAGGTTCAATCCCTGTCACAGACTGAGATTTAATCCCTGTCACTGACTGAGGGTCAATCCCTGTCACTGACTGAGGGTCAATCCCTGTCACTGACTGAGATTCATTCTCAGTAACTGACTGAGGGTCATTCCCTGTCAATGAGTGAGATTCAATCCCTGTCACTGTCTCAGGGTCAATTCCTATGTCTGACTGCGGCTCAATCCCTCTCACTGACTGAGGTTCAATCCCTGCCACTGATTGAGATTCAATCCCTGTCACTGACTCAGGTTCAATCCCTGTCACAGACTGAGAGTTAATCCCTGTCACTGACTGAGGGTCAATCCCTGTCACTGAATGAGGTTCAATCCCTGTCACTGACTGAGATTCAATCCCTGTCACTGGTTTTGTCTCAATCCCTGTCACTGATTGAGGCTTAATCCCTGTCACTGACTGAGGTTCAATCCCTGTCACCGACTGAGATTTAATCCCTGTCACTGACTGAGGGTCAATCCCTGTCACTGACTGAGGCTCAATCCCTGTCACTGACTGAGATTCATTCTCAGTCACTGACTGAGGGTCATTCCCTGTCAATGACTGAGATTCAATCCCTGTCACTGTCTCAGGGTCAATTCCTATGTCAGACTGAGGCTCAATCCCTCTCACTGACTGAGGTTCAATCCCTGCCACTGATTGAGATTCAATCCCTGTCACTGATCGAGATTCAATCTCTGTCACTGATTGAGATTCAATCCCTGTCACTGACTCAGGTTCAATCCCTGTCACAGACTGAGAGTTAATCCCTGTCACTGACTGAGGGTCATTCCCTGTCAATGACTGCGATTCAATCCCTGTCACTGTCTCAGGGTCAATTCCTATGTCTGACTGCGGCTCAATCCCTCTCACTGACTGAGGTTCAATCCCTGCCACTGATTGAGATTCAATCCCTGTCACTGATCGAGACTCAATCTCTGTCACTGATTGAGATTCAATCCCTGTCACAGACTCAGGTTCATTTCCTGTCACTGATTGAGATTCAATCCCTGTCACTGGTTTTGTCTCAATCCCTGTCACTGATTGAGGCTTAATCCCTGTCACTGAATGAGGTTCAATCCCTGTCACTGACTGAGATTCAATCCCTGTCACAGACTGTGTTTTAATCCCTGTCACTGACTGAGGGTCAATCCCTGTCACT
>NW_025151644.1:0-1383 GCF_004010195.1 Chiloscyllium plagiosum | reverse complement strand
GGATGGGAAGTCCTTGGATCCATTGTGGGAAACCTGGCCTGAAAATAAAGTTTCATATTGCAGTGTTGGCACTCAGAAACAATTGGTTACATTAAAATGTGAATCTCACTTTACTTGTTCAAAACACGTTCTTAAATAATTGCGCAATTATTATCATGACAATGACTTGATAATGTTGTTATATGAGCAATTAAAATATTCAATATTTCAAAAATACTTTGCTGTTATGTTGATTGGATATTTATTAAAATTGGTTAATTGTGGAATAAAATATAGTAACTAGCTTTATGAATTGAAGAAAAAATGAGCCATTCAGTGATTATAGAAAACGTTTTTCTTTCTTTTCTAAAAAATGAAGGCAACACAAGAAATATGAATTTCTATCAAGTGGTTTCATCATAGAGACATGTTATTTTAATTTAGATGATTAATATTATGATCAGAGTTCAGACATTTGTGTCAGAATTTGGAAGAAAGTTAATAGATAATGAAAGTGAGCATGAAAGTGAACAAATGATGCAGTCAATGGCATTTGGTACATAAAGGAATTATAATAATTGATCATTATTGTACAGTGATGAATAATGTTGGAATAGAAAATACAAAAAGAATTAATATGTTCAAAACAGTTCTTTTCTTGCAATTAATTGAAAGCAATAATCATTTTGCAGAGCGCGTGATGTGGAATAAAACAGTCATTTAATGTGTTATATAAACTGAAAACTACCTCCATTTTGCAAAAATGGAGACTTTTCCAAATTCAAAATTTAGGTTTGCTGAATTATACAACAAAAATGGGTGTAATTTGAAATATCTCTTGCACACAAATTTAAAATAAGTAAACTTAAAGATTTTTAGAATGACAAAACGTTTGTTGTTGCCATGAATGTATTACAGTCAATATCCGTGATAAAGTCCTTTTAAGCAACATAAATCATCTTTAATTACTGAACTGAAATAGAAGATATCAATGAGCATGGAATAGTAAACAAATCCTTACTGATGTCATTGGTTTCAGGAGCAAAGAGGTACTTACTGAGGTTATTCTACTGAACAATAATCAGATGATGATGGAAGTCTTTGTGTTGCTTTATGTGTCTTGTTTAGTGTGAACATTGGGTTCGATAAAATTGAGATATTTGCATGAATTAGGAACAGATTGATAATTGGGTGCGAATGATTTGATTTAAAATCAGACAGTTTTTGATTTTTTTCGAGGATTGCTGAGTGAAACGTTCTTAAACCAACATGCAATCAACGGGATAAGTGAGAGATATGCAAATTGAACTTTTAAATGAACACACCCTGATATTTGCACACCATTTCAATGTCACATTCAATATAAATAGATGACTGGAAAGCTAAAAACAAATCTCATACAAT
>NW_025151643.1:0-1383 GCF_004010195.1 Chiloscyllium plagiosum | reverse complement strand
TTGAATCTCATTCAGTGACTGGGATTGACCCGCAGACAGTGACAGGGATTGAATCTCAGTCTGTGACAGGGTCTGAACCTCAGTGAGTGACAGGGATTGAACCTCCGTCATTGACAGGGATTGAATTTCAGTCAGTGACAGGGATTGAATCTCATTCAGTGACTGGGGTTGACCCTCAGACAGTGACAGGGTTTGAATCTCAGTCTGTGACAGGGTTTGAACCTCAGTCAGTGACAGGGATTGAACCTCAGTCATTGACAGGGATTGAATTTCAGTCAGTGACAGGGATTGAATCTCATTCAGTGACTGGGATTGACCCGCAGACAGTGACAGGGATTGAATCTCAGTCTGTGACAGGGTCTGAACCTCAGTGAGTGACAGGGATTGAACCTCCGTCATTGACAGGGATTGAATTTCAGTCAGTGACAGGGATTGAATCTCATTCAGTGACTGGGGTTGACCCTCAGACAGTGACAGGGATTGAACCTCAGTCTGTGACAGGGTTTGAACCTCAGTCAGTGACAGGGATTGAACCTTAGAAAGTGACAGAGATTGAATATCAGTTAGTGACAGGGATTGAATCTCAGTCAGTGACAGGGATTGAATCTCAATAATTGACAGGAATTGAATCTCAGTAAGTGACAGAAATTTAATCTCAGTTAGTGACAGGTTGAATCTCTGTCAGTGACGGGGATTGAACCTCTGTCTGTATCAGGGAATGAATCTCAATCAGTGGCAAGGTTTGACGCTCAGAAAGTGACTGGGATTGAATCTCAGTCAGTGACAGGGATTGACCCTCAGACAGTGACAGGCATTGAATCTTAATTGGTGACAGTGATTGAGTTTCATTTAGTGATAGGGATTGATCCGCAGTCAGAGACAGAGATTGAACGTCAGTCAGTGACAGGGATTGAACCTCCGTCAGTGACAGGGATTAAATCTCAATCAGTGACAAGAAGTGAAATTTCGTCAGTGCCAGTGATTGAATCTCAGTCACTGCTAGGAATTGCATCTCAGTTAGTGACAGGGATTGAACCTCAGTCAGTGACAGGGATGGAGCCTCAGTCAGTGACAGGGATTGAACCTCAGTCTGTGACAGAGATTGAATCTCAGTTAGTGACAGGGATTGAATCTCAGTCAGTGACAGGGATTGAGCCTCAGTCAGTGACAGGGATTGAACCTCAGTCAGTGACAGGAATTGAATCTCAGTCAGTGAGAGGGATTGAATCTCATTCAGTTTCAGGGATTGATTCTCAATCAGTGACAGGGATTGAATCTCAGTCAGTGACAGGAATTGAATCACCGTCAGTGAAAGGGATTGAACTCAGTTCAGTGACAGGGATTGTATCTCAGTCAGTGACAGGGATTGAGCCTCAGACAGTG
>NW_025151642.1:0-1383 GCF_004010195.1 Chiloscyllium plagiosum | reverse complement strand
CAGCATCTGCAGACCTCACTTTCTCCTCAGATCAACTGCAGAAAATTCTCAATGGGGAGGGTGAACAGCCAGTTGGTCCTGGTGCATGTAGGCTCCAATGATATAGCTAAAAACTGGGATGAGGCCTTACACAAAGAATTTAACGAGTTAGGAACCAAGTTAAAAAGTAGGACCTCAGAGTTAGTAATCTCAGGATTGCTACCAGTGCCACATGCGAGTCAGAGTAGGAATGATAGAATAATCAGGATGAATACATGGCTTGAGAGATGGTGCAGGAGGGAGGGGTTCAGATTTTTGTGACATTGGGACCAGTTCTGCGGGAGGTGGGACTATTACAAATTGAATGGTCTCCTGGACTGGACTGGGACCAATGTTCTTGGGGGTACTTTTGCTAACGCTGTTGGGGAGGGTTTAAACTAATGTGGCAGGGGATGGGAACCAAATGAGGAGATTAGTGGACTGGAAGGAGGTTATAATTAAAGCCTGTAAGGAACTAGATAATGAAGTCAGCGTGACTAAGGGGAGGAGTAGGCAAGAAGCAGCAGATGAACATAGAAGGTAGTCTGAGGAGTATTTATTTTAATGCAAGAAGTACAGTAGGTAAGGCAGATAAACTTAGGGCTTGGATTGTACCTGGGAGTATGATGTTATTGCTATTACTGAGACTTGGTTGAGGGAAGGGCATGATTGGCAACTAAATATCCCAGGATATTGATGCTTCAGGCAGGATAGAGAGAGGTAAAAGGGGTGGAGGAGTTGCATTACTGGTCAGAGAGGATATCACAGCTGTGCTGAAGGGGAGCATTATGGAAGACTCGAGCAGTGAGGCAACATGGGCAGAGCTCAGAAATAGAAAGGATGCGGTAACAATGTTGGGGCTGTACTACAGGCCTCCCAACAGCAACCATGAGCTAGAAGTACAAATATGTAGAGAGATGATAGAAAGATGTAAGAGCAACAGGGTGGTGGTGAAAGGAGATTTTAGTTTTCCTAACATTGACTGGGATTCACTTCATGTTAGAGGATTGGATGAAGCAGAATTTGTAAGGAGCATCCAGGAAGGTTCTCCAGAGCAGTATGTCAGTAGTCTAACTCACGAAGGGGCCATACTGGACCTGGTGTTAGGGAATGAGTCCCGCCAGATGCTCGAAGTTTCAATGGGGGATTACTTTGGGAATACTGATCACAATTCCATAAGTTTTAGGATACTCATGGACAAAGACGAGAGTGGTCCTAAAAGGAAGAGTGCAAAACTGGGGGAAGGCTAACGATACCAAAATTCAGCAGGAGCTGGGGAATGTAGATTGGGAACAGCTATTTGAAGGAAATCCAGATTCAATATGTGGCAAGCTTTTAAAGAGAGGTTGATTAGAGTTCAGGAGA
>NW_025151641.1:0-1383 GCF_004010195.1 Chiloscyllium plagiosum | reverse complement strand
TTGTTGCTGTGATCGTGGTTGTCGGTATTTTGCGTTGTGACCACAGCAACCTCGATTTGAAACCAAATCACGGCACTAAGTGTTCCCTCCGTTGTTCTTTTTGTGACACATGCTAAGAAATTAATTGCTTTACCTTCAAATTCCGCTCTCTTACATCTCTGCGTTTCATATATCAGGATTCAAAAAGACCCGTTTTCGGAGATTCCTCTCCATCCCACGATCATTAAACCTCCTTTCCATCCCTCCCCCCATTTCTCTGAGGCAATGCACAATCTATCACTCTCTTTCACATTGATGTTGTTTTGTCTGTGCTGCTGCTGCGGTCACTGTTGTTGCGTCAAGGTGCCCCATCCCACCAGCGGGACGCCCAAACAAGTCGATCCATTTGGATACCGCGGTTGCGAAATCAACCCCCATGTAGCAGCTTATGCTGACATAGGCCAGAGACAATTGGAGGCTCAGGCTCATGGAAAGGATGCAGGGCAGTTTTGGGGAAAAGATATTTTATTCATAAACATCATCATTTGTGGTTTCTGCGATGGTCTTGTGTCAATTTCATCGTACTGATAATCCAGAGACCGAGCTAATAGTCTGGGTACTCGGGCTTGAATCCCATCATGCTAAGATTTTAAAATTTGATTCATTAAACATCTGCAATGAAGAATCTATTGACTACTATAGATCCATTGACAATTGTTGAAAAAAAATCTGTTTCAAAGATGGCATTTTGCAGTGGAATCGGCTATCCTTTCTTGATCTGGCCTGCATGTGATTTCAGACTCATATCAGTATGGTTGAGTCTCAACTGCCCTCTGGGCAATTCGGAATGGGTAATAAATTCTGCCTAGCCATAATCGCCCTCATTCTAATACAGAAATTTTAAAACAAATGCTCATAAGGTTCAAGCAAAAGTTTTGTGTGCAGTTTTGCCAGTCACATTATCGCAGGCATGTGATCACACTGAGAAAATGTGGGCGGCACGGTGGCAAGTGGGCGACACGGTGGCACAGTGGTTAGCACTGCTGCCTCGCAGCGCCAGAGACCCGGGTTCAATTCCCGTCTCAGGCGACTGACTGTGTGGAGTTTGCACGTTCTCCCCGTGTCTGCGTGGGTTTCCTCCGGGTGCTCCGGTTTCCTCCCACAGTCCAAAGATGTGCAGGTCAGGTGAATTGGCCATGCTAAATTGCCCGTAGTGTTAGGTAAGGGGTAAATGTAGGGGTATGGGTGGGTTACGCTTCGGCGGGTCGGTGTGGACTTGTTGGGCCGAAGGGCCTGTTTCCACACTGTAAGGTAATCTAATCTAATCTAAATCTAATCTAATCTAATGTAATCTGTAAGGTAATCTAATCTAAAATTGCAGGAGATATTTACCGGGATACTGTT
>NW_025151640.1:610-1383 GCF_004010195.1 Chiloscyllium plagiosum | reverse complement strand
TCAGGAATCGAAACTGGGTCCCTAGCGCCATTGAACAGCAGTACTCATCGTTGAATCACCGTGCCACCCCACCACTGTTCCAACGTGCCACATTGAGTAGGGGGGGGGGAGGGGGAGGGGGCGCGGTTGGTGGGGGAGGTGGGGTATTTCGGGAGTAGCGACCATAATACCGTAAGATGCTCGTGGATTAGCAGCCCTCAGGTGAAGGCCTTAAATTAGAGGAAGGGGAACTACTACAAGGTTGGAACTGGACATTATTGATCAGAGCCGGCTGTTTGAGTGTAAATAGACATCGGAGATGTGGGAGTATTTCAAACAGCAGTTGATAAGGATTCAGGAGTGGCACAATCCTGGGTGAATGAGGGATCCGAATCGCAAGATGCATGAACTTCGGACGATCAGGGATATTAAGGCCATGGTCAGAAAGAAGAAGAAAGCATTCCTAAGGTTTGATTTGAAGTTGCTCGTATTGGACGATTGTGGGCAATGTTAAAAATCAAACAACACCAGGTTATAGTCCAACAGGTTTAATTGGATGCTCTAGCTTTCTGCACGCTGCTACTTCATTAGGTGGTTGTGGAGTACAAGATTGTGAGACCCAGAATTAAGAGAAAATGTCCACAGAGTGATGTAACTGAAGTTATATGTTGGAAAAGATCTGAATTGTTTTTTAAGTTTCTTATTTTTTAGAATGGGCATGATGGTTTCAGTTCTTTCATATGCAAATTCCGGAACTTTCTAAAAGTTACATTTTCTCGGAAACTTTAACCCTC
>NW_025151640.1:0-589 GCF_004010195.1 Chiloscyllium plagiosum | reverse complement strand
AAATAAAATGTAATTCTGCAAGTGAAAATTCCACCCCAAAAACTAAGAGGTGTGTGTGTGTGTGTGTGTGTGTGTGTGTGTGTGTGTGTGTGTGTGTGTGTGTGTGTGTGTGTGTGTGTTTGTCACCTGCAGGGTCGCAAAAACCTAAGGTCCCGGTTGAGGCCATCCCCCTGAGTGCGTGGCAGGTAGTCATGTAGTCATGTGACTCTGCCAACGTTGTCTATCTCATACACTGCAGGCATGAATGCCCTGAGGTATGGTATATTGGCGAGAACAAGCAGAGGCTACGGCAATGGTGAATGGGCACCGCACAACAATCAACAGACAGGAATGTTCCTTCCCAGTCTGAGAACACTTCAGCGGTCCAGGATATTCGACTTCAGACCTTCGGGTGACCTTCCCCCAAGGCAGACTTTAGGACGGGCAACAACGAAAAGTGGCCGAGCAGAGGCTGATAGCCAAGTTTGGAATCCATGGGGTTGGCCTCAACCAGGGGCTTGGGTTCATGTCACACTACACGTGACCCCACTACATTAGACACACACACACACAGAGGCACACACACACACACACCTACAGACCCATTAAC
>NW_025151639.1:0-1383 GCF_004010195.1 Chiloscyllium plagiosum | reverse complement strand
TGTCCTCCCTTATCAGGAGGACAATCCCTCCTCACTCACTTGTACTTCAGTCACGCCTGGAACTTCTGCATCTTGGAACACGGAGCAGCCCAGTCCTGCCTTTCTCTCAGCCCCGTTTCTGTTATGGCTGTAACATTGCTAGTCCCCAGAGCTGATCCATGCTCTGAGTTCATCTGCCTTTCCAGTCAGGCCTTGGTCTTTGAAATAAATGCACTTTTAACCGTTTCTGTCCTTTTCCCTGTGTCCCTGACGATCCTGAACAGTAAACATGCTCTCGATGGCTAATGTATTTTCCCCTGCCAAACTCGTTTAAACCCTCCCGGATAACACGAGCAAATCTCCCTGCAAGGATACTGCTCCCCCTTTCGGTTCAAGTGCAACCTGTCCCTCTTGTACAGGTCATGTCTACTCCAGAAAGGATCCCAAAGATCCAAGAACTGAAAATCCTGCCCCCTACACCAGCTCCTCAGTGAAGCATTCATTTGCCTATCTCTCCATTTCTGTCCTCACTGGCACGTGGCACTGGGAGTAATCCTGAGGTGACTACCCTTCAGATTCTGCTCTTTAAACTTCTTATCTTACTACCTGGAATCATTTTGCAGGAGCCCGTCCCTTTGCCTACCTATATCACTTGTAACAATGTGCACAATGACCTCTGGCTGTTCACCCTCTGCCCCATTTAGAACATTCTGCAACCACTCAGACCTTAGGAGGCAACCTTCTGCAGCCAGAGTTTCTGATCAAAAAACGTGATACCTGTTATCGAGGGGAATGGCGCGGGGTTCCCCTGTCACTGTCTCACCCCACCCCACCTCATCTGGTGGGCACCCAGCTCCCTGCAGCTACAGATGTTGACTATGGCTCTTATCAATGATGTTCTCGGCATCTCGCGTGATCCTGAGTGCATCCAGCTCCAGTTCCCCAGCGCAGTCTGTCAGGAGTTGCAGTCGAGCTCAGTTCTCACAGGTGGAGCCACCAGGGTTGCTGGAAATCTCCCTGCTCTCCTACATGCTGCAAAGAGGAGCATACCCCTGCCCTATGACTGGCATCCCTCGTGACTTCATTCCAGACAGACAGTATATTCAAAAATATACTTTATTCATAAAATATTTTGATGATCTGTATAATTAGTGGTGCCATTCATAGGCGCATCTTGCATTTCTTTACTTACAGAGATCGGAATTAATCATTCGTATATACAGGTCGGAACATTTACCATCCATATATTTAGCTGAGGTGACAGCAGAGCCCAAATGACTGCATGGGCCCCCTGTCCTTCTTTAGGCAGGCAGACGTTACACGATGGTCTTTCCTCACTGCCCCAAACTTCAGCACGTCCCTCAACACGGAGTCCTGGACCTTGGAATGTGCCAGTCCGCAACA
>NW_025151638.1:0-1383 GCF_004010195.1 Chiloscyllium plagiosum | reverse complement strand
CTTTTGACACAAGGACACAACGGTTAGGAACAGTTATAGTCCATTAAGCCCTTCAAACCTCCCCAAATTTCCATTAACCCTCGACAATCAAACACTGACCAGATTAACCTCCACTGAAGTTAAAGGAATTCCAGGTACAATATGTTCACAAGAGTTCACGAAATTAGAACAGCGAACATTGAACAGTACAGCACAACTAGAGCCCTTCAGTCCTCAATGGTGTGCCGACCTTTTATCCTACTCTAAGATTAAACTAAACTACAGAGCCTTCATCTTATTATCATCTATGTGCCTATCCAAGAGTTACTTGAATATTCCTAATGTAACTGATTCTACTATCGCTGCTGGCAGTGAATTCCACGCACCTATCACTATCTGTATAAACAACCTGCCTCTGACTCTCCCCAAATCCTTCCTTCAGTCACAGTAAAATTATGTTTCCCTCGTGTTAGCCATTTCACCCTATGAAAAAGACTCTACTTATCCATTCTATCTGTGCCTCTCATTATCTTGCACACCTCTATCAAGTCACCGTTCATTCTTCTTTACGCTAATGAGAAAAGCTAAAGCTCCCTCAAACCTTCTTCATAAGACATGCCCTACAGGACAGGCAACATTCTGCTAACTCCCGTCTGCACCCTCTCTAAAGCTTCCACATCCTTCCTTTAATGGGGCGAACAGATCTCAACACAATATTCCAAGTGTGGTCTAATCAGGCCTCTATGGAGCTGCAGCATAACCTCGCAGCTCTTAACTCAATCCCCCAGTTTATGAAATCCAACACATCATACACATTCTTAACAGCCCTGTCACTTTGAGGACTTTGACAACTTTGAGGAATCTACTGACGTGGACCCCAAGATCCTTTTGTTCCTCCACACTGCCAAGAATCCTACCTTTAACCCTGAAATCTGAATTCAAATTCAACCTTTGAAAGCGACTCTCTCCTGAAAATGGGAAAATGGAGCAGAATCAGGCCACTTAATCCATTGGATCTGCTGTGCCATTGGATCACAGCTGAAATGTTTCTCACCTACATTCTCCAGCCTTCCCTAATGATAATTGATTCCCGAATTAATGATAAGCTTATTCATCTCTATCTTAAAGAAACTATGTGCAGGAGTGTGCATGTGTTTAATTGTGTGTCCATATCTGTATGTATATGTGTTGTGTGTTTTACGTGTCTGTGTATGTTTGTGTGAATCTCTGTGAGATGAGGTCTTGCCGTTTTTTGGGGTAAATCCATTCAAATTGCGATCAACCCCTCACCACCGCCACACCTCTACATCTGTCCCTGTTAAGTTTAGAGTTATACAATGCCACCCTCTGCTCGCCTCCCCATGCCTTTGCACTAGTGTCAGTTATTTTGTTTCTTTCAGAGGA
>NW_025151637.1:0-1383 GCF_004010195.1 Chiloscyllium plagiosum | reverse complement strand
GTGTGTGTGGTGTCCCTCCCTCGCTGTGTGTGAACGTGTCCCTCCCTCGCTGTGTGTGAGCGTGTCCCTCCCTCGCTGTGTGTGAGCGTGTCCCTCCCTCGCTGTGTGTGAGCGTGACCCTCCATCACTGTGTGTGAGCGTGTCCCGCCCTGCTGTGTGTGAGCGTGTCCCTCCCTCGCTGTGTGTGAGCGTAACCCTCCCATGCTGTGTGTGAGCGTGTCCCTCCCTCGCTGTGTGTGTGTGTCCCTCCCTCGCTGTGTGTGAGCGTGTCCCTCCCTTGCTGTGTGTGAGCGTGTCCCTCCCTCGCGGTGTGTGTGTTCCTCCCTCGCTCTGTGTGTGTGTGCGTGTCCCTCCCTCGCTGTGTGTGTGGTGTTCCTCCCTCGCTATTGTGTGTGTTCCTCCCTCGCTCTGTGTGTGTGTGCGTGTCCCTCCCTCGCTGTGTGTGTGGTGTTCCTCCCTCGCTATGTGTGCGTATTTCTCCCTCGCTGTGTGTGAGCGTGTCCCTCCCTCGCTGTGTGTGAGCGTGTCCCTCCCTCGCTGTGCGTGAGCGTGTCCCTATCTCGCTGTGTGTGAGCGTGACCCTCCCTCACTGTGTGTGAGCGTGTCCCGCCCTCGCTGTGTGTGAGCGTGTCCCTTCCTCGCTGTGTGTGAGCGTGTCCCTCCCTTGCTGTGTGTGAGCGTGACCCTCCCTCGCTGTGTGTGAGTGTGTCCCTCCCTCGCTGTGTGTGAGCATGTCCCTCCCTTACTGTGTGTGAGCGTGTCCCTCCCTCGCTGTGTGTGAGTGTGTTCCTCCCTCGCTGTGTGTGAGCGTGTCCCTCCCTCGCTGTGTGTGTGTGTGTCCCTCCCTCGCTGTGTGTGTGGTGTTCCTCCCTCACTGTGTGTGAGCGTGTCCCTCCCTCGCTGTGTGTGAGCAAGTCCCTCCCTCGCTTTGTGTGAGCGTGTCCCTCCCTCGCTGTGTGTGTGCGTGTCCCTCCCTCGCTGTGTGTGAGCGTGTCCCTCCCTTACTGTGTGTGAGCGTGTCCCTGTCTCGCTGTGTGTGATTGTGTCCCTCCCTCGCTGTGTGTGAGCGTGTCACTCCCTCGATGCGTGTGAACGTGTCCCTCCCTCGCTGTGTGTGAGTGTGTCCCTCCCTCGCTGTGTGTGTGCGTGTCCCTCCCTCGCTGTGTGTGCGTGTCCCTCCCTCGCTGTGTGTGCGTGTCCCTCCCTCGCTGTGTGTGTGCGTGTCCCTCCCTCGCTATGTATGCGCGTTCCTCCCTCACTGTGTGTGTCCGTGGCCCTCCCTCGCTGTGTGTATGTGTGTGTGTGTGTGAACGTGTCCCCCCCTCGCTGTGTGTGCGTGTGTGTGTGCGTGTCCCTCCCTCGCAGTGTGTGTCTGTCCCTCCC
>NW_025151636.1:0-1383 GCF_004010195.1 Chiloscyllium plagiosum | reverse complement strand
TGAACCAAACTGCACACTTTCATTCAATGAAAGCGGCTGCCCTTGTCAATTCAATCAGAAGAGCTGCTCTCCTTCATTCAATGGGTCATGCTTAACACTTTCATTCAATGCAACAAAGTGCATTCATTCAATCATTGAATTAAACTGCAGTCATTGATTCAAAGAACCAAATGTAATTCATTGATTTAATTGTACACACCACTCATTCCTGGAGTGAATTTAACTGCATTCATGCAATTAATGAATCAAAGAGCAAACATTCATTCGATGAGGAACACTACAAGTCCTAATCCAAATAATCTAGCTTTTGCCATTCATTCAATGTGAGAAACTGAACGTGTTCATTAAATAATACAAACTGCATGCAGTTATTAAAGTAAACAGACTGCACATGTTAATTCAGTAAGCACAGCTTTTCTTGTTTATTCAATCTCTCGAGATTAGCACTTTCATTCAATGAAATCAGCTGCAATCATTCAATCATAGAATTTTGAATTATCGTGTGCAGTCTGTGACATTAAATGTAGGAGTACAGTAGCATTCACTAAATAAGTAAGTTAGGCTTGTTCCATTTTAAAAAGGAATAAGGTTTGATTCATTGAATCAATGAATGTAGTATGATTCAATAATTGAACGAATGCAGTTTACTTCATTGAATGAAAGCGTTAAGCTTGACCCATTGAATTGACAAGTGCAGCCTCTTTCATTGAACGAACGTGTGCAGTCTGGTTCACAAAATAAGGGAGGTAGATTTAGATTAGATTAGATTAAATTACTTCTAATCTAATGAATGTAGTATGATTCAATAATTGAACGAATGCAGTTTGCTTCATTGAATGAAAGCGTTAAGCTTGACCCATTGAATTGACAAATGCAGCCTCTTTCATTGAACGAACGTGTGCAGTCTGGTTCACAAAATAAGGGAGATAGATTTATTCCATTGAAGCAAGGATTAAGGTTTGATTCGTTGAAACAATGAATGTAATTTGCTTCAATGATTCAAGGAATGCAGTTTGTTTCATTGAATGAAATCATTAAGCTCGAACCATTGAATGAATAACAGATGCTCTACTCATTGAAGTAAGACGAGCAGTCTGTGTCATTTTCTAAATGAGTGCAGTTTGCTCGTGTTATTGAATGAATGGCCTGAGCTCTCTTCTTTTAATTAAGATATACAGTGCATTTCATTGAATGAATGGGTGCAGATTGAATCACGAAGTAAATGAGTTAATACCGTTTGATTAATTGACTCAATGATTGCAGTTTAATTCTATGATTGAATGATTGCAGCTGGTTTCATTGAATGAAAGTGCTAATCTCGAGAGATTGAATAAACAAGAAAAGCTGTGTTTATTGAATTAACACGTGCAGTCTGTTTAATTT
>NW_025151635.1:0-1383 GCF_004010195.1 Chiloscyllium plagiosum | reverse complement strand
CAGACAGGGGAAGAAACATCTGCAACACAAATTTACAGCTCGGCGATCAGAACCACAAGAATAAGGAAACAGAATAAAAAAAAACGGCAGATAAATGAACAAAGGTGATAAAGAATATATGCGAAGCGGATTATAGAAACAGAAGGTAGTAAGAACATAAGATAATAAGAGCTTGAAAAACACAATTAAATTTTTAGACTAAAAACCTAAGAACATAAGAGGATCACAACAGAAGAGAATGCGAGTACATGAAGAAATAAATAAAACACAGAGAATACAAGAGAACAAGAATAGACGAAAATAGGAACGTTGGAGAATAAAAGAATTAGACCATGAGAAATGAAGATCATAAGAATATAAGAGAATCAGTATCTCATAGAACAAGACACAAATAAGAATCTAACATAAGAAAATAAAAAAAACATAATAGTCTACGAATGTGCAAGATAAAGAGAACAAGGTTCGAAGACAGTAACAGAATAAGAGAATATTAGGGAATGTGTACATAAGTGAATAGGATAATAAAAATATAACTGAGTAAGAACATAAGGGATTGAGAACATGATAACAAAAGAGTTAGGATTGTAATAACAGTCAAAGAATATGAACAGAACAGATTAAGAATGTAACATCATGGAAACATAAGAGCGTAGGCACAGAAGTGATTCAGAACATCAGAGAATACGACGGTAAGACAACAAAAACATAAAAGAATCGCATCCTTCGTGAATATGCGATTGAGGACATAAGTGAAAGCAAAGATGATATAATAAGGACATAAGAGACAAACATAATAAGACCGTAAGAACATATGAGAATAATATAATTAAGACATAAGATGTTTGATGAATATTAACATCAGAACATAAGATTAGAAAAGAAAAGAACAAGTCAAAACCAACTTAAGTGAATATGACTAAACATCGTCGGAACCAATTAATATAATAGAATAGGAACAAAGGAGAATAAGAACGTAGAACAAGAAAATAAGAGCCTCAGAGAGTAAAAATATATAAAAGAATTCAAGAACAAAATAATTAGAACACAAGTGAGCAATAGCATAAGACAACAAGGCCATAATGGATGAAGAGAATTTGAGAATATAAGAAAGGAAGAACATGAGAACATGCGAATATAAGAACAGAACAGAATAAAAACAAACGATAACGACAACGTGACAGAATAAGTACAAAGAAAATACGGTAATAAAACATGAAGTTGAACACAAGAGCTTGAGGACAGGAAACAAATGCGAATTAGAACATCAGAACACAAGTGAATCAGAACATATATATATCAATATGCAAATGAGAAAATAAGAAAATGCAAATTGATCTTAATAGAAACTTCGGAGATTCAGAACGTTGTGAATGAGACCATAAT
>NW_025151634.1:0-1383 GCF_004010195.1 Chiloscyllium plagiosum | reverse complement strand
AACACAGTGGGGTCAATCTTCTATCCCTGGCTCCGTTACAGCGACACAGTGTGGTCAGTCTGCTCTCCCCTGTGGTCAGTGACAGAGACACAGTTGGGTCAGTCTGCTCTCCTTTGGGGTCAGTGACAGAGACACAGTGGGGTCAGGCTGCTCTCCCTTGGGTCAGTGACAGAGTCACAATTGGGTCAGTCTTCACTCCCTGGGATCAATGATGCAGACACAGTGGGCTCAGTCTGCTCTCCCCTGTGGTTCGTGACAGAGACACAGTGGGGTCAGTCTCCTCTCCTCTGTGTCAGTGACAGAGACACAGTGGGCTCAGTCAGCTCTCCCCTGTGGTCAGTAATGCAGACACAGTGGGGTCAGTCTGATCTCCCTGGGGTCAGTGATACAGACACAGTGGGGTCAATCTGCTCTCCCCAGGGTCAGTAACAGAGACAAAGTTGGGTCAGGCTGCTCTCCCCTGGGGTCAGTGACTGACACACACTCGGGTCAGTCTGCTCTCCCCTGGGTCAGTGACAGAGACACAGTGGTGTCTGTCTGCTCACCCCAGGGTCAGTGACAGAGACACAGTGGGGTCAAACTGCTCTACCCAGGGTCAGTAACAGAGACACTGTGGGGTCAGTCTCCTCTCCCCTGGGTCAGTGACAGACACACAGTGGGGTTAGTCTGCTCTCCCCTGGGTCAGAACAGAGACACAGTTGGGTCAGTTTGTTCTCCCTGGGGTCAGTAATACAGACACAGTGGGGTCAGTGTGCTCTCCCCTGGGACAGTGACAGAGACAAAGTGGGGTCAGTCTGCTCTCCCCTGTGGTCAGTGACAGAGACATAGTTGGATCAGTCTGCTCTCCCTGGGGTCAGTGATACACACAGTGGGGTCAGTCTTATCTCCCTGGGGTCAGTGATATAGACAGAGTGGGGTCAGTCTGCTCACCCCTGGGTCAGTAACAGAGACACAGTTGGGTCAGTCAACTCTCCCCTGGGTCAGTGACAGAGACACAGTGGGGTCAGGCAGCTCTCCCCCGGGTCAGTAACAGAGACACAGTGGGGTCAGTCTGCTCTCCCTTGGGTCAGTGACAGAGACACAGTTGGGTCAGGCTACTCTCCCCGGGGTCAGTGACAGAGACACAGTGGGTCAGGCTGCTCTACCCCGGGTCAGTAACAGAGACACAGTTGGGTCAGTCTTCCCTCCCTGGGGTCAGTGACAGAGACAAAGAGGGATCAGGCTGCTCTCCTCTAGGGTCAGTGCCAGAGACATAGTGGGCTCAGTCTGCTCTCCCCTGTGGTCAGTGATACAGACACAGTTGGGTCATGCTGCACTCCCCCGGGTCAGTAACTGACACACAATGGGGAACAATCTGCTCTCCCCAGGGTCAGTAACAGAGAC
>NW_025151633.1:0-1383 GCF_004010195.1 Chiloscyllium plagiosum | reverse complement strand
CACACTTAAGAAATTCCTCTCCATCTAAACCTAAAACACTATGGCAGTCCCAGTCGATGTTTGGAAAGTTAAAATCCCCTCCCATGACCACCATATTATGCTTACAGACAGCTGAGATCTCCTTACAAGTTTGTTTCTCAATTTCCCTCTGACTATTGGGGGGTCTATAATACAATCCCAATAAGGTGATCATCCCTTTCTTATTTCACAGTTCCACCCAAATAACTTCCCTGGATGTATTTCCGGGAATATCTTCCCTCAGCACAGCTGTAATGCTATCTCTTATAAAAATGCCACACACCCCTCCTCTCTTGTTTCCCTTTCTATCCTTCCTGTAGCATTTGTATCCTGGAACATTAAGCTGCCAGTCTTGCACATCCCTGAGCCATGTTTCTGTAATTGCTATGATATCCCAGTCCCATGTTCGTCACCATGCCCTGAATTAACAAAACAATGCAACAGCATATAAAACAGTAATTGCTGCTCCTGGAATTCAAGGAAATCACCTCCAACATTTAAAATACCTCAAAAACAGAAGCAGCTCTTACAGCCAGACATTTTTCCCGTCCTCCATCTTGGATTACCCAGATTCCTCTCTGTGTGTATAAACTATTTCAACGATCTGGCATTCTGTCATTTTCAACAGTTAAATTATCTGCATTCTGTATTCCAGCTTTCCTTCAGAAGCATCCTCACTGATTCTTCATTGTTTTTGTTTTCCTTCTTTTATCAGTTTTGGTTTAAAGCTGTGAACTGGGAATTGTGATCTGAAGAGAATGTTTGTCCTTGGAGAAACAGCTTGTAGTAAAAAGAAAAGAACAGACCAAAAAAGCCTTTCTTTGTTTGAGAGGCCAGCCTGAAGATCAATCACAGGCTGATTCTTGATTAAAGGAGATCCAACAGACACAGTGATCCTGGGAAGAGCGTTGTGTTTGAACAGACAGCAGATGTTAGCTATTAATGAGGTCAGTACCTGGGAATTAGTTCCAGCAAGTCTGAAAGAGACCCAATATTCAAGCAGACCGGAGATGTTGCTGGTAACTGGGCCTTCGAGAAAATACAGTCAGTCTGTCAGGGAGAGACTGGAGTTGGAGTTTTTTTTCTAAACAGTGATTTCTGGAGAGAAGGGTTTCAGCTGCTGATGCTACAGCATGAAAGCTTCCTGCCTAAACTCCCTTCCCAGCTTTTGGTAACCCAGGGATTAGGAAGCTGAATTAGAAATATTACCAGCTGTACCAGAGGAAAGTGTAAAAGTGACCCTGATTGACATTTCCCATAAAGCCACAGCAGGGGCTCTGAGTGAATTCAGCAGCTTGTCACACACTGTCTCAGTTTATATTCTCTGTGGAGTTGACAAATATAACCAAGAGTTTTCATTTCAAG
>NW_025151632.1:0-1383 GCF_004010195.1 Chiloscyllium plagiosum | reverse complement strand
GCCGGGGAAGCGAAAATCATGGAGGAGGTGGAGGGCATCCCGAACGTAGGTGGGGAGTTCTTGGACTAAGGGGGACAGGACCGTGTCGAGTTATGCAGAGATGAATTCGGTGGGGCAGGAGCAGGCTGAGACAATGGGTCGGCCGGGGCAGTCAGGTTTGTGGATTTTGGGCAGGAGGTAGAAGCGGGCGGTGCGGGGTTGTGAGACTATGAGGTTGGAGGCGGTGGATGGGAGATCCCCAGAGGTGATGAGGTTATGGATGATTTGGGTGATGATGGATTGGTGGTGGGGGGTCGTGTGACGTTGGACCATGTCTAACCCCGCCCCACGCCGTTCTCCGTCCCCACCCCCAGGCCTAACCCCGCCCCCACACCCAGCTCCAGCCCCACACCAGGTCCCAGGTCCTAGCTCCAAGCTCTGCCGAGTTTTTACCATCCCTCCAGACCGACCCCTCTCTGAGGATGAAAGATCAGTCCTCAGCAGAGGCCTCACCTTCATTCCCCTACGCTCCCGGATTAATGAGTTCAACACGGGGCGTGACATCGAACAATTCTTCCGCCGCCTTCGCCTCCGTGCCTACTTCTTTAACCTAGACTCTCGCCCACCCTCTGACGACCCCTTCTCACGCCTCCAACACACCCCATCCACCTGGACACCCCGTGCCGGCCTCCTACCTGCCTTCGACCTCTACATAGCCAACTGCCGCCGCGATATTAACTGCCACCTGAACTCCCCCACCCCTCTCACCCACTCCAACCTCTCACCCTCGGAACGCGCAGCCCTCCACTCCCTCCGTTGCAACCCCAACCTCACTATCAAACCAGCAGACAAGGGAGGCACGGTAGTAGTTTGGCGCACCGATCTTTACCAATCTTCTTTCTGACCTCTCCGCCCCCACCCCAGTCTGACCTATCACCCTCACCTTGACCTCTTTCGAGCTATCGCATTTCCAACGCCTCTCCCCCAATTCCCTCCTCCCTACCTTTTATCTTAGCCTGCTGGACACACTTTAGCTATTCCTGAAGAAGGGCTTATGCCCGAAACGTCGATTCTCCTGTTCCCTGGATGCTGCCTGACCTGCTGCGCTGTTCCAGCAACACATTTTCAGCTCTCAGGCAAGCTCTTCCCATAGCCCCTTCCCCAGTCACTGGGACAGAGCAGAGGGGTCCAGGGAGAAAGAGGGAGAGAAACTACAGAACAGAAAGAGAGATGGATGGACAGTGAGAGAACTAGAGAAAGACAGGCAGGCAGAGAGAGAGGGTGAGAAAGTGAGAAGAACTGAGAGAGAGCAGGAGAGAAACAGAGAGAGAAAGAGTGAAACCCCAGGAAGAGAAATACAATGTCAGACACATACAACATGAAAATTGGGGAGAACGACGGGAA
>NW_025151631.1:0-1383 GCF_004010195.1 Chiloscyllium plagiosum | reverse complement strand
CCAAACTGGAGATACCTCTGGATTCCCAAGTTCTGAACACAGCATCAGTCAGCCCTGGCTGGAATCCCAACGTTCCCACTATAGGGGTATGGGGGAGGATTTTTGTAGGTTGCCCTCATCCTGTCGCATTATCCTACAGGTTTTAATTATATTTAATAAAGTAGGATTTTTACAATGATCGTAACAACTGTCATCTTGTCCATAAGTAGTAGATTGATGAGAGGATATTTTGCTTGGGAGGCCTCATATCTAACCAGATTGTTTGTGGGTCACAAGAGACCCAATCAGCTATTTAAGGTAATAGAGAGCACAATTGGTACCTCCTGAAATGCTGAAAATCCAGCCCACCCCTAACTTGTGGAAGCTGCAGCTTTTCTAATTTAATAAGGGGCCGTCTCTGACTCCAAGTAATGGAGCCGAGCCAACCATAAAGCTTACGCAGCGCCTGTCTCGGCAGCATCAACGGGAGCATTCTCATAGGGTATAAAAGGTCAGGTGGGATATTGGGATGTTGACCAAAGCTATTCTATCTAGCTAGGATAAGCGGGAGATCTTCCCAGCGTGGAAGGACCTATCATAATTTCTCCAATAAATGTGTATATTTGACTTTATATAGCTGAGCAAACGCTGAAGTATTAAAAATACCTAAGTAAACAAAACCTCCCAGTGACCACCGAAAGGCAAAACGGGATCCATCCGAAAAATTGGATATACTGGCAAGACCTCCCAGCGGAATGGCCTCCGATTTCATAAAAGTGATTTTGTAACCTGAGAACATGCCAAAATAAGTTAACCACTTGCATTAAGCGGGGCACAGATGTCAATGGATCATTTAAGGAAAGGAGGCCATCATCTGCATAGAGAGTAATTTTGTGTTTTCCCGATCCAAACTCCAGAGCCATTATATTAGGGTATGCTCATGTAGCTTCCATGAACAAATCAATCACTGGCATAAATAATAATGGTGAGAGAGGGCATCCCTAACGACAACGTCGCCTAACGCTAACGCTATCCGAACTTAAACCGCTGCTTTGGGATCATTAAATAGTACTGTTACCCATTTAGTAAAGACCTCTCCAACACGAAACCGTTTCAGTGCATAAAAGAGATATGGCCATTCTACCCGATTGAATGTCTTCTCTGCTTCTAGGGAGATAACCAATCCCAGTATCTGGCTTAAAACATATTTAAGACTTTTCTAATGTTATTAGTTGCTTTGCGACTTTGCATAAACTCCGTCTGGTCCTCTTTTATAATGAATGGTAAAACCCTCTCCAGTCTTAATGCCAACATTTTTGTGAGAACTTTAAAATCCACATTAAACAAGGATATAGGTCTATACGGAGAGCAGTCATCTGGGGCCTTTCCCTTTTTAAGAATGAG
>NW_025151630.1:0-1383 GCF_004010195.1 Chiloscyllium plagiosum | reverse complement strand
GTGGAGATGACAGATCTGAATCTGCGAATAATGAACTGGATAATTACACAAATGGAGAGTAGGCTTTCTTTTCAACATTTTCCTCTTTGGAAATTTCTGCCTTATCGAATATTAGTGGTGCTGATTATTATTTTGGGCGGGGTAGAGAGTGTGTTACTAACCTATGGTGGAGGAGCGTCGCTCCGAAAGCTATTGTGCTTCCAATTAAACCTTTTGGACTATAACCTGGCGTGATTTTTAACTTTTTATACCCCGGTCCAACACCAGCATCTCCAAATCATAACCTATTCTAGCTGTTGTTGGTGTTCTCTACCTCTGTCCATTCATTAATCACATAAACAATTTTGAACTTTATTGCAATTTCTTATATCTATGTTTGCAAATGAAAGAAACTTTTATCTTCACTTTCAATTGCAGTTTCCATTCATCTGAATTGCAGACCACTCCCTTACAAACATCTGAGAACAAAACTGCACAACCTCGAGATCCCTTTTTGCCCTGAACTGATTTATGTCTCTTGTTCTCTCTGTCACGAACCTTGTCCACTATCAGCTCACAATATCCCCAGTCTCCATCTCTGCGTCAGTGCTGTGGCTGAACAAACCATTGTCTGCACGTTGGTAAAATTCAGACTTTATGTTTCAAGCTCTCTTCTGGCCACTTTTCCAGTTACAAGTATTTCAATCACAAAATTGTTCTTGTCTCGGACGTTACTTCATGATTAGGACAATGTATCAGAGTAGGAGTGTCGCTGGATATAATTCAGGAGCAAAGCTTATTAAACAAAAGACATTGTTTCAAGCGATTTGTTTCAATTCCAACCACAGCTGATGGCAGAACTTAAGTATAAATGATAAGAATTCGAATAAAAGTGAATTTCACCAAAAACAACCATGAAACCCACATTTTGTCTGAAAATCTTCCTATTTCACTGATGACCATCGGTAAAGAAATTTAATGTTACTACACGGTCTGGGTTATGTGTGACTTCAGACCCATATCAATGTGCTTGCTTTTATATTGGCTTGTGGAATGGCGTCACAGTCAGGGCAATTAGTGATGATTAACAAATACTGCCCCTGGCAGAGATGCTAACGTCCCATGGAATAACAAATTTGAGGGTGAAACCAAATTAAAAATGATGCTGGAGATCTGAAATTGCATAAGAAATGCAAAGAAAAGAACAGAAGCTTTTCAGGGGAGCTTTTCTGAACTGAAAGCAGTTGGAAAATAGTGTGAATAATGCTGGTGACAGGGAAGTCTGCTTTGATTGGGAGGAGGAGTGAGTTAAATCGATAGAGAAAGAGAGAGATAGAAGAAAAAGATCAAACAAAAGGAATGATGATCAGTTGGGATGGAAATAAAATGTGAGATTCACCTCAT
>NW_025151629.1:0-1383 GCF_004010195.1 Chiloscyllium plagiosum | reverse complement strand
GAATAACAGATACCCAGGAGTGAGATACAGACTTGAAACAAATAGATGTGTTCAGGGTGGTTTATATACAGAATAGCAGATACCCAGGAGTGAGTTACAGACTGGAATCTAATCGAGGGTTTCAGGGTGGGTTATATACAGAATAACAGATACCCGGGATTGAGTGACAGACTGGAATCTAATCGAGGGGATCTGGGTGGGTTACACACAGAATAACAGATACCCGGGAGTGAGTTACAGACTGGAATCTCATCAAGGGTTTGGGGGGGGGCGGTTATATACAGAAAGACAGATACTCAGGAGTGAGTGTCAGACTGGAATCTCATCGAGGGGTTCAGGGTAGGTTATATACAGAATAACAGACACCCGGGAGAGAGTTACAGACTGGAATCTAATCGAGGAGTTCAGGGTGGGTTATATCCAGAATAACAGATACCCGGGAGTGAGTCACAGACTGGAATCTAATTGAGGGGTTCAGGGTGGGTAATATACAGAATAACAGATACCCAGGAGTGAGTTACAGACTGGAATCTAATCGAGGGGTTCAGGGTGGGTTATATACAGAATAACAGATCCCCGGGAGTGAGTTACAGACTGGAATCAAATCGAAGGGTTAAGGGTGGGTTATATACAGAATAACAGATACCCGGGAGTGAATTACAGACAGGACTCTCATCGAGGGGTTCAGGGTGGGTTATATACAGAATAACAGATACCCGGGAATGAGTTTCAGACTGGAATCTACTCGAGGGGTTCAGGGTGGGTTATATACAGAATAACAGATACTCAGGAGTGAGTTTCAGACTGGAATGTATTCGAGGGGTTCAGGGTGGGTTATATACAGAATAACAGATACCCGGGAGTGAATTACAGAGTGGAATCCAATCGAGGGGTTCAGGGTGGGTTATATACAGATTTACAGATACCCGGGAGAGAGTTACACACTGGAATCTAATCGAGGAATTCGGGGGGGGTTATATACACAACAACAGATACCCGGGAGTGAGCTACAGATGGGAATCTCATCGAGGGTTTCAGGGTGGGTTATATACAGAATAACAGATACCCGGGATTGAGTGATAGACTGGAATCTAATCGAGGGGATCTGGGTGGGTTACACACAGAATAACTGATACCCGGGAGTGAGTGACAGACTGGAATCTCATCGAGGGCTTCAGGGTAGGTTATATACAGAATAACAGACACCCGGGAGAGAGTTACAGACTGGAATCTAATCAAGGGGTTCAGGGTGGGTTATATACAGAATAACAGATACCCGTGAGTGACTTACAGACTGCAATTTAATTGAGGGGTTCAGGGTGGGTTGGATACAGAATAACAGATACTCAGGAGTGAGTTACAGACTGGAATCTACTCGAGGGG
>NW_025151628.1:0-1383 GCF_004010195.1 Chiloscyllium plagiosum | reverse complement strand
GTACAATTATAGCATTTATGAGGCATCTGGATGGGTATATGAATAGGAAGGGTTTAGAGGGAAATGGGCCAAATGCTGGCAAAAGGGACTAGATTAAGATATCTGGTCAGCATGGACAAGTTGGACTGAAGGGTCTGTTTCCGTGCTGTGTATCTCTATGACTGTTAGCATCTGCTATTAATCTGTGAGGATGTGCCTGAGTTTAGCTGAGTTCCTGGAGAAGAACCTACTCACATGGGAATAACTGAAGGTGGTTTCTAAGGCCTTTGAAAAGGTGCCCAAGTGTTTACTGATGCCTTTTGCACCCTGACCTATTATTCTGGGGAACCACCAACTTATCGAGAAAATGGCTCAGTTGAGAAGCTTCCCCTTTGTGTAGCTCACTGATGTAGAGTGAGATGCAAGTACCTTCCACTTGTACTCAGCAGCCCCAGCAGATACTGCAGGCAAACAAAAAAATCCCTCTCACGTGACTGACCTGACAAGTTCAGGATGGAGCCAGTCATCATTCAACACACCATGAGGACACCTGAACATCAAAGACTAACCACAGTCCTTTCAGCAAAGAAGGCCAAAGGTCGAAATTAAGAGACAAAGTAATTGCGTAGAATCTAAACAATCTAGGGGTGTGCTTGATTTCACAGCACTTTATACAAGTGAAAAAATTTTGAAGGGGACAAAGCAATTTTTATTGTATGTTTGCGTTGGGTATTTTGACTTGGGGAATGGGGAGCGGATGGGAGGGGCTGAACGCCCTCCTCATCTATCATGTTCAGGTGAGAACAGCAAATGTGAATAGCATTCAGGAACCAAGTCGGGCTACACTGTGAAATAATTTCATCCAAACTGTGTGTGTGCTGACAAAGTGGAGTATTGATGTCTCTGAAGCTATGTACCATGCTATAGGCCAAGTGGCATTTGTCTAGGTCTCTGGGGTAACTTGTCAGTGAAAAATGCAGGAGCTAATGCATAGAAAACCTGAAAACAAATATCTGCAGACACTTAAGGTGTTCCTGAGGGAGTGCTGCATGGTTAGAGGTGGCCTCCTTGGAATAAAGATATTATGGTTGTAAAATAATTCCTGGTGTGGAGATGGGGTTTAAAGAGTCGGTGGGTGGGCTTTTGAGGTCAACTGTGATGTCACTGTGACCTCAGCGCTCATGTGAATGGACTCTGGTGGAATTAGTGCACCTTGGAACGTGGAGCTCTGTAGTCCTAGCATAAGTGGTGTTCTGGGGAAGGGTTACTGGACCCAAAAGGTTAACTCCTGATCTCTCTCCACAGATGCTGTCAGAACTCCTGAGATTTTCCAGCAATTTCTGTTTTTGCTTCAGAAAAGATTTACAAGGATTAGGGTGTAGGTTTGCTCGCTGTGCTGTAGGT
>NW_025151627.1:0-1383 GCF_004010195.1 Chiloscyllium plagiosum | reverse complement strand
ACAGAAGAGGAGGTACTGGATGTCTTAAAATGCCTAAAGGTGGATAAATCCTGGATGTCTTAAAATGCCTAAAGGTGGATAAATCCCTGGAATCTGATCAGGTGTATCCCAGAACGTTATGGGAAGCCAGGGAAGTGATTGCTGGGCCCCTCGCTGAGATATCATCACAGGCAAGGTGCTGGAAGATGGTTGCCATTAGTTGAGAAAGTTAAAAATCACACAACACTAGGTTATAGTCAAACAGGTTTAATTGGAAGTGTGCTTCTTATTAAACCAGTTGGACTATTACCTGGTGTTGTGTGATTTTTAACTTTGTATGCCCCAGTCCAACAGCGGTATCTCCAAATCATTATTTGAGCAAGGTAGTAAGGAAAAGCCAGGGAACTACAGACCGGTGAGCCTGAAGTCAGTGGCAGGCAAGTTGTTGGAAATGATTCTCAGGGACATGGTTTACATATCATTGGAAAGGCAAGAAAAGATTAGGGATAGTCAGCATGGCGTTTTGCATGGAAATCATTAACTTGGACTTGAGAAAGGCACAAGGTTCCACATAACAGACTGGTTAGCTTCAATGCCATAAAATACAGGCGGAACTACCTATTTGGATACCAGATTGGCTGGAAGGTCAAAGAGTCATAGATGTACAACACAGAAGCAGAGACGCTTCGGTCCAACCAGTATATGCTGACCAGATATCCCAACGCAATATCGTCCCACCTGCCAGCACCCGGCCCATGTCCTTCCTATTCATATACCTATCAAGACGCCATCAAGAGGTTGCAATCGTCCAACCTCCATCACTTCCTCTGGCAGCTCATTCCATACACGTACCACCCTCTGTGAAAACTTTGCCCACAAGTCTCTTCAAAGTCTTTCCCCTCTCACCCTAAACCTATGCCCTCCAGTGCTGGGATCCTCCACCCCAGGAAAGAGACTTTGTCTATTTATCTGATTCATGCCCCGTATGATTTTATATACTCTATAAGCTCACATCTCAGCCTCCGACGCTCCGGGGAAAACAGCCCCAGTCTATTCAACCTCTATTCAACCTCCAGCTGAGATCAAATACTTCAATCCTGGTAACTTTCTTGTAAATCTTTTCCGAACCCTTTCAAGTTTCACAACATCCTTCCGATAGGAAGGAGACCAGATTTATACGCAATATTCCAAAAGAGGCCTCACCAATGCCCCGTTCAGCCGCAACATGACCACCCAACTCCTGTACTCAATGGTCTGACAATATGCCACCTTCACTATCCTATCTACCTGCAGCTTCACTTTAAGGAGCTATTAACCTGCACTGCAAGGTCTCTTTGTTCAGTTACACTCCTCAGGACATTACCATTAAGTGTATAAGTCCTGCTGAGACTTCCTTTCCCAAAA
>NW_025151626.1:0-1383 GCF_004010195.1 Chiloscyllium plagiosum | reverse complement strand
AACAACCCTCCACCAATTTTGGATCCAATTTGCTAACTTGCCTTGGATCCCATAGGCTCTTCTTTATTGGGCCAGCCTTCCATGTGGGACCTTGTCAAAGGCCTTAATGAACTCCATGTAAACCACATCATCTGCACTGCACTCATCAATATTTTCAGACACCATTTCAAACAGGTAAACTGAATTGCTCAGACAGTATCAACCTCTACCAAATTGGTGATGACTTTCCCAAATCGATTCCTGCCTTTCCAAATGTTGTTGCAACTTGTCCCTCAGAATTGTTTCCAATAATCTCTTTCCCACTGCGGTCAGACTGTCTGCTCTGTAATTATCTGGCCTATCGCTGCTGCCCTTCTTGAACAAAGGAACCACATTAGCGATCCTCCAGTCATTCGGCACTTCACCTGTGGCCAGCAAAGTGTTAAATATATCCACGACAGCCCCAGCAATCTCCTCCCTTACCTCCCAAAGCAGCCTGGGATACATTTCATTGGACACTGCGGATTTCTCCACCTTTACACCAGCGAAAGCATTTCATACCTCCTCCTTATTGATCTTCACATGTTCTCGAACCTCACCATCCCGACTGAAACGCCCGGCAACAATGTCTTTCTCCTGTGTGAATACAGATGGGAAGTATGCATTGAATACTCACCTACCTCCTCTGGCTCCATGCCCACATTGTCCCTTTGGTTTTTAACAGGCCCCACCCTTTCCTCATAATCCTCTTACTCTAACTGGGAAATACTTTGTGGCTTTTCCCTAACAGTATCTGCCAAGGATATTTCGGGACCATTGTTTGACCCTCATTTTTTAAGGCCCCCCCTTGCACTCTCCATACTTGTGAAGGGCTTCACCTGATTTTATTGTACTGTATTTTCTTAATCAAACTCACGATATCGCTTGATCAGTATTTGCTGGACTTGCTGCCTTTATTATTCCATTCTCATGAACACACTGGCCCTGAAATTTCACTGTATCACTTTAAAATGCTCCCATTTTGCAAAAATAGACCCAAACGCAGATGGTTCTTCCCAGTCCATGTTTGTCACATCCTGTCAAATGATCGTGATTCTGATAGGAGACTCAGTTCTAAGGGGGACTGACAGGAGGCTGTGTGGCTGCACAAGAGACCCCACGATAGTGTGCAGCCTCCCGTGTGCCAGGGTCAAGGATGTCTCTGAACAGTTGCAGAACATTCGGAACGGAGAGATTGAACAGCCAGAGACTATTGTGCACATTGTTATGATTGTCTAAGGTCAACAAAGGGATGGGGTCCTGTGAAACTAGTACAGGGAGTTCAGTCAGAATTTAAAAAGCAGGACGTCAAGGGTAGTGATCTCTGGATTATCCCAGTTCCACGTGCGAGTGAGCATAGACATA
>NW_025151625.1:0-1383 GCF_004010195.1 Chiloscyllium plagiosum | reverse complement strand
TTTCTTTTTACTTTTTGCTTCGTGCTGTGACTTCTGTTAGTGCGATCTGGTTATCACACAGTCTGAGAACATGCCAGGATATTTCTGATTTATCTCCTCAGTATTTTTTAGTCTCCATTGGGATTCTCCACAACAAGCTGTGTCACCTCCACCTTGGATCCTGACAAATCATTCCCAAGAACACACCGAATTCCTGGAACTGACACTCTTTCAATCACTCTCACTGTATCTTCCCAGTCTTCATTTGGCACTTTAAATTGATCTTACCCAAGGGAACGCTGGATTTCTTTCCATGTATATCATAAATTATCATACTCTCGGGTAACAGATCACAAAAAGTGTATATTCTCTCATCCCTTGCTACCTCTCAAAATGATAACTTCTTATCCTTTCCCCCCTGTTCTTCTTGAATAAATTTTGTGTATAGTGGTCCATTCTTTGTAGAGGTCAAGTACTAATATCAAACCAGCCCCTGTCTAGGCTGTGCACTCTACTGCAGCTGCTCGGCTCTTCGTGGGATCTCTTTTACGACCTTCACTAATGGCATTGGCCAAGCTCCCTTTCGCACATCTTTTCCAACAGCGACCTTCTTAATGTGCCCTACCTTCTGACAATGAAACAGACCTTTTCTCGGTGCCCTTCTGCAACTACCGGCACTGTAATTTTATGTGGCCTACTTCATTAAGGTGAAAACACCTGAGGCCTTTCACTGCCTCTCCAATGGGATTCTTCGTTCTGTGGTAAATTCTCATCAGTGCGCTCGACTCTTAGGTTTCGTAGTGTAAGAACTGCCCTTCTCCAAGCAGGATGAAATTCTGGCCGGAAGCTTGTCTTCCGCACCAATCTGTACTCATCTGTTAATTCTGCTGCGATTCTCACTTCGTGAACTTTCTGTTCCTCCACGTGAATTCTTACCCTCTCTGAAAGTGAGTCTTTTATTTCCCCCAGCAGAATACACTCTCAGAGCCGCTAATGTCTTACTTGTTTTCAAAGGATGAACCCTTTTGTCTAAATAGATATGATTAATTCTTTCGAACTCAAAATAAGCCTCACTTGCTTCTTCCTTTGTGTTTCTGAACCGCTGTCTACATGTTTCTGGTACCAAATTAAATGTGCCGCAAAAAACCTGTTTAATCGCTTCATAATCACTTGAAACCTCCTCTGACAATGCGCCAAATGCCTCACTCGCTCTGCCAACCAGTTTCGTCTGAAAGAACATCACCCAGAAATGTTCGGACCAATCCATTTATCTGGTCAAAATTTTAAATGAAATAAAGAGGACTTCCTAATCATTCTCTTCAAATTGTGGCAGTGTTTCGACATAATTGTTTGTATCACTACCTTCTCTTTTAATCCTCATCATGTTAACTTGATCTTGCTGAA
>NW_025151624.1:0-1383 GCF_004010195.1 Chiloscyllium plagiosum | reverse complement strand
AATCTCCGATATATGGATCATTTGGTTTCCCGGGTCAGTAGGATCTACACAACATTCTAGATTAGAGTGGTGCTGGAAAAGCACAGCAGTTCAGGAAGCATCGAGGAGCAGGAAAATCGACGTTTCAGCAAAAGTCCTTCATCAGGAATAGAGGCACAGTGCCTACAGGGTGGAGAGATAAATGAGAGGATTGTGCGGTTGGGGAGAAAGAATCAGAGAGTACAGTAGTTGAATGGGGTGGGATTGGAGGAGATAGGACAGTGACGAGGGTGGGGTAAGATGGCAAAGAGTACAATAGGTGAATTAGGATTGGGATGGAGGTGATAGGTCAAAGAGGAGGGTGGGGCAAGGTAGAAAAGAGTACAATGGGTGAATGGGGTGGGAATGAAGGTCAAAGAGGAAGGTGGAGTGGATAGGTGGAAACAAAGATAGGCAGGTAGGACAAGTCATGGGGACAGTGCTGAGCTGGAAGTTTGGAACTGGGGTGAGGTGGAGGAAGGGGAAATGAGGAAACTGGTGAAGTCCACATTGATGCTCGATGGTTCCGAGGTGGAAGATGAGGCATTCTTCTTCCAGGCATCGGGTGGTGAGGGAGTGGCAGTAAAAGAGGCTTAGGACCTCCATGTCCTCGGCTGAGTGGGAGGGGGAGTTGAAATGTTTGGCCACAGTGTGGTGTGGTTGATTGATGCGGTTGTCCCAAAGATTTTCCCTGAAGAGCTCTGTGAGGAGGCGTCCAGTCTCCCCAAAATAGAGGAGACCGCATCAGGAGCAACGGATATAATAAATTATACTGGTGGATATGCAGGTAAAACTGCGATGGATGTGAAAGGCTCCTTTGGGGCTTTGGATGGAGGTGAGGGAGGAGGTGTGGGCGCAGGTTTTGCAATTCCTTGCGGTGGCAGGGGAAGGTGCCAGGTTGTTGGGGGCCGAGGACATGACCAGGTAGTCAAGGAGGGAATAGTCTTTTCGGAAGGTGGAAAGGGGTGGGGAGGGAAATATATCCCTGGTGGTGGGATCCGTTTGTAGGTGGCGGAAATGTCGGCGGATGATTTGGTTTATGCGAAGGTTGGTGGGCTGGAAGGTGAGCAGCAGGGGCATTCTGTCCTTGTTACAGTTGGAGGGGTGGGGTCTGAGGGCGGAGGTGCGGGATGTGGACGAGATGCTTTGGAGGGCATCTTTAACCAAGTGGGAAGGGAAATTGCGGTCTCTAAAGAAGGAGGCCATCTGGTGTGTTCTGTGGTGGAACTATTCCTGCTGGGAGCAGATGCGGCGGAGGCGGAGGAACTGGGAATATCGGATTGCATTTTTGCAGGAGGTAGGGTGGGAAGAGGTGTAATCCAGGTAGCTGTAGGTGTCGGTTCGTTTGTACCACTCTAATCTAGA
>NW_025151623.1:0-1383 GCF_004010195.1 Chiloscyllium plagiosum | reverse complement strand
ACTGCTGTTCAGAAGGGCGGTAAAACGACTCGTCGGACCATTGTCACAGGGAATTCTCTTGTGAAGGGAGTAGATAGTAAAGAGGAGGACCTCAAAGGTAGTGATCTCGGGATTACTACCAGTGCCACGTGCTAGCCAGCGTAGAAATAAAAAAAAGACAGGTTGAATACATGGCTTGAGAGTTGGTGAAGAAGGGAGGGGCTCAATTTGTTGGACATTGGGACCGGTTCTGGGGCAGGTGGGACTATTACAAAATGGACGGTCTGCATCTGAACCAGACTGGAACCAATATCCTTAGTGGATCTTTTGCTACTGCATTTGGGAATATTTAAACTAATGTGGCAGGAGACTGGGAACCAGAAGAGAAAACAAATAGGCAGAGATGTGGACACCGGAGACTGTAAGAATTATGAAGATTGCATTCATAAAGGGAAGAGTAGACAGAGAGTAGATGAGCACAAAAAAACTGGGAGCCTAAAATGCGTTTACTTTAATTCAAGGAGTATAGTGTGAAAGGCAGATGAACTTAGGGCTTGGATTGGTGCCTGGGAGTATCATGTCATTGCAATCACAGAGGCTTGGTTGAAGGAAGGGCATGAAGATTTGCAATTAAGCTTCCCTGGATATAGACGCTTCAGACAGGACAGGGAGGGAAGTAAAAGGGAGGGGTGGAGTTGCATTGCTGGTCAAGGACGATATCACGGCTGTGCTAAAGGAGCACACTCTGGAGGTCTTGGTTAGTGAGGCATTATGGGTGGAGCTGAGAAATTAGAAGAGTGCAGTTACACTGTTGGGGCTGTATTACAGGCCTCCCAACAGTGAGCATGTGGTATAAGAACAAATAGGTAAACAGATTTTGGAAATATATAGAGGCAACAGGGTAGTGGTGATGAGAGATTCTAATTTTCCCAACATTGACTGGGATATACTCAGCGTCAGAGGGCTGGATGGGGTGGAATTTGTAAGAAATGTCCAGGAGAGTTTTCTACTGCAGTATGCCAAGAGTCCGACGAGGGAACGATCATATTGGACCTGGTATTGGGGAACAAGCCAGGACAGGTGGTAGAAGTTGCGGTGGGGGATTTCTTTGGGAACAGTGACCACAATTCTGTAAGTTTTAGAATACTCATGGATAAAGAAGAGAGTGGTCCTAAGGGAAGAGTACTAAACTGAGCCAAGACTAATTATATCAAAATTCGGCAGAAGCTCGGAAATGTGGAATGGACACAGTTAATTGAAGGGAAGTCCACATTTGAAACGTGGGATGCTTTGAAAGGTAGGTTAAGGATAGTGCAGGATAGGCATGTCTCGTTAAAGGCAAATGATAGAAAGTGCAACAATGGTGAACCATGGATGACAGGAGAAATTCTACGACTAGCCAAG
>NW_025151622.1:0-1383 GCF_004010195.1 Chiloscyllium plagiosum | reverse complement strand
CCTTGAGCCAGGACATATCCCGTGATGGTGATGGTGGTGTCTGGGGCATTTATGAAAGGCATAAATTCATGAGCATGACTATGTCAGGCTGTTGCTTGACTAGTCTGTAAGGCAGTTGTCCCAATAATGGCACTAGCCCTCAGATGTTAGTAAGGAGGAGTTTGCAGGTTCGACAGTAATGTTTCCAACTGACGTTTTCGGTGGTCAGATCTACAACTGTTGGTCCAGCTGGTTTCATTCATTTGAGATTTTGTAGCGATTGGTATAACTGAATAACTATACCATTTCATAGGGCGTTTGAGAGTCTTCACATTGCTTTGGGTCTGGAGTGAGGATGGAAGATTACTACATCGGAGGATATTAGCGAGCCAAATGGTTTTTCTTTTCTGATAATCGGCAATGATTTCATTCTCATCAGTAGATTCTTAATTCCAGCTTTTCTTTTAATTATTGATTTGAATTTCCACTATCTACAGTGGCGGGATTCGAACCTGGGTCCACAGAACAGGAGTTGATTTTCTGGATTGATAATCTAGCGATAATACCATGAGGCCTACTTGGTACCACATGTTGTACTCATGTGCTATTTCTTGTGTTGCCCTGTTTTTCTTTCATTGCTTAGGTTATTCTGGAATTTCATCCTTCATTAAATCCTAATTGAAATACACCGTCATGAACGTCTTCTGGACTGCTCGAATTTCATTTTGTTTGCACAGACATTTCAAGGCAGCTGTACATCAGATAAGAATAGGAAAAGATAATGGGTGATTGTGCACTGTACCTGTCACCAGACAAGCTTATCTTTCCAGGCACCTAAAGTATTTATTGTGGGTCGGAGAACCGCCGAATTATTATAACACCGGTGGAGGTCAGTCAACCCATTGTGAGGTCACAATCTCTTCAACTGCACAATTGGAGATAGAGAGAGTGTGTGAAGGTAGATGGTGTGAGAGAGAAATAAACAGAGGAAAAGAAAGTGAACGGAGTTAAACTGAGAGAGGATAGAAAGGGGAGTGACTGACTGAGTGGGAGATGAAGAGGTGTTCTGTGAGGGTGAAGTTAGATAGATCAGAGGCAGCATGAGGGTAGATAAATACGGACAGACAGAGGTTGGAATTTTTATTTAGAAATTCCTCTGGACTGCACGATCTTTGTCTTGGTGCCATACCTTTGAACCACTCTCCTGATACTGGCTGTCATCCCACATCATTTCTTTCCAATAATATCACAGAGCTATGTTACTGACCGCTAAACTGAACCCAATAGACCAGTAGGTTCGTTACATGGCGAAAGTGGATTTTTTCAAATAAATTGTGCCATGAGCAGTAGGAAATGATAACCCCACCCAATACTCCCACCGCACCTCCAGATACTGTGTAACAG
>NW_025151621.1:0-1383 GCF_004010195.1 Chiloscyllium plagiosum | reverse complement strand
AAAAGGCATCTGGATGTGAATATGATTAGGAAGAATTTGAAGGGATATGGGCCAGATGCTGGCAAGTGGGTCGAGATTAGGTTGGGTCCAACAATGCACCATCCCTTGTTGTGTCTTCCACATGCTGATATAAGAAGCTCTAAGCAATACATTTCAACATATTTGTCCCCTCTTAAAAGTACGTGACTGTCCCAATAAATGTTGGATATTGAAAAGCATGAACAGAATTACCCTCTTATTGCTTTATACAGTACAGCGATTGGTTACACATTGACTCATGTATTTTCTTCTAACTGGGGATCATTAATATGACCCTAGCAATTACCTGTCATCTTTTTATTCCAATCGCTATCCTCGAAGTCTCAGTTGAAGGCCCGTCCAAGATATTGTCCCTCTTTACAGCAGTAATTGATTCCTTAATTAATAAAACAACACTAATTCCTCCCTATAGTTCCTATGCTACAGAATATAGAGTTGCCAATCCTGACCTCCCCGAACCACATCTCTGATGGCATAAAAAGGCACAATTTCACATGTCAATCTATTCCCTTATCACATCTGTCTGACATGTAATAATCCTAGCACCAAGGTAAAGGACATCCAGCCTGGAATATAACACCAGGAACAGTCTGTACCTCGTCTGTATTTCGGAGTTCTATAAACATTCACAGTTTGTTATCAGGCTTCCCAATCTATGAACCAAAACTGTAAATCTAAGACTGTAAGAAGCAATATTTGTTGAATTATAATTTTTAAAAAACAATGATGCATCAAATGCTACTTTCCCAAACTGAGCGATCACCTCATACCATGAGTCTCTGGTGATTAATTTCCCCACCCCACCCCCACCCCCTCATTGTGCATAGGGGACAGCCCTCAGTCATGGGCAGCGTTGATTAAGTCTCTCCACAAGTGCATGTGCTCCCAATGATGCTGCTGGAGTGTGCAGGGTACCGGCTTTTGCTAATCCTTTGTAAACAATAATCACTCTCCCTCTAGTAATGCAAACCTGCCTCTCATCATGTGGCATTTATCACAGAAAATGGTTAGTGCCTTCCTATATTTTCCATTCCATGATCCCCAGGACATTGGGAATCAAACTGGCTCAGGAAGTCAGCTCAATCTGTAGCCCTGAAATGGAAGGAAGTCAGTAAGTGGTTTGAACAGCCCATGATGGAGTGGACCAACTGCGATGAAGCACAGACTGTTTCTCCCAGGTAGTGGATTCTCATCAATTGCTGAATGGGGGAGTGAGTGAGGTGAGGAAGCTAGTGAAGGGCGTTCGGTCGAGACGTGCACTTATGGTGCCCATTGTTACATTCAACTGAGTGTCAGTACAATGAGTGTGTAGTGACATACGTCAGACAAAATCCACACAGTTCA
>NW_025151620.1:0-1383 GCF_004010195.1 Chiloscyllium plagiosum | reverse complement strand
TTGGTGAGTGTCGACAATGATGAGAGTTTCGATCAACTGAGGTTGTTTTCTCTGGAATAGAGAAGGTGGAGGGTAACTGTGATATGGACCAGTCATGACCCTTCAAAATATTTTCTGAAAGTCGCCTAAACCCGAATGTTGGTACTATTTTAAAGGGAATTGTAAGTTCCGTGCCCCAGATATAGTGTGACTAGTCAATATACTTGACGTGAAACAAAATACAGTTGTTCAATGCTACAGTTAAAGTTTAACCAAAGGCAGAAAATATAGAAAAGCACAATTATTGGAAAGAATGACAGCAATTCCAATTTTAAGGGTTGCAATATTTATTTAAACACCCGTCCAAATCAACCATGTTCTTTATGGAAGGAATTCTGCTGTGCTTACCCAGTGAGGAACCACCTCACGACAGAACCGCATTGATACGTTTAACTGTCCAGACAGCGAGGGAGATGCACTAAATCGCTTCCTCAGACAGCGAGCCTCACAGGCCATAAAAAAATTTTGGTTTTTAAAATATATTTCTGAACTTTTCATCTGATCTGCATCAGGTTATATTGGACTGTGCATTCTGCTTGTCAAATATTTACCTCGGTCACGGAACAGATTGCCATTCTGCCTGTCTGCTTGGAACGAAGTCATCGAGATGTTCACGGATGAGTCACTTTACTGTCGGTTTCACATTTAACTCTCGAAACTATGAGTAGGAGGAGGCCATTCTGTTCTTAGACACTCTGCATCATTCACTGTGATCATGGCTGATCGTGCAATAAAGTCGCCTTGCTTTTACCCCATAATCTTTGATCCATTTAGCTCCAAGAACCATATTTAACTCCTTCTTAAAAACATTCCAAGTTTTGGTCTCGAGCATTTTCAGTGGCAGAAAATTCCACAGGCTTCTCACTCGCTAGGTTAAGTGAAACTTACTCGGCCTTAGTGTTAAATGGCCTACCCTATACCTCTTAGCCTGTCGGTTCTGGACTCCTCTGGTCACGGGGATGAGCATTTCTGATTTTCGCCTGTCCAGTCTTGCTGGATTGTACAGATTCAGGCGATTGAGCCACTGGAGCCCGTTCAAGTATTCAATGATATCATGACTAATCTGTGGGCAAGTTATATGAGAATGCCCCCGACCGGCCTCATTCTTCTGAACTACAATGATCAACGTCGAAAGCGAACACATACGTATTTAATCATCAGTTCCACCATCCAAGTCCGGTGAATCCTTGTTGCACTGGCTCCGTGAACATCCTTCCTCAGTTAAGGAGACTATTACACAATATTTTATTGTATTATATCATATTACATTACATTATATTACATTATATTATATTACATTATATTATATTGTATTATATTACATTATGTGATATTACATTACAT
>NW_025151619.1:0-1383 GCF_004010195.1 Chiloscyllium plagiosum | reverse complement strand
CCTCATGTAGCCTACGCACCATAACATTGTCTCATGTAGCCTACTCCCCGCAACATTGCCTCATGTAGCCTACTCACCATAACATTGCCTCATGTAGCCTACTCACCATAGCATTGCCTCATATAGCCTACTCACCACAACATTGCCTCATGTACACTACTCACCATAACATTGCCTCATGTAGCCTACTCACTACAACATTGCCTCCTGTAGCCTACTCACCATAACATTGCCTCATGTAGCCTACTCATTATAACATTGCCTCATGTAGCCTACTCACCACAACACTGCCTCATGTAGCCGACTCATCATAACATTGCCTCATGTAGCCTACTCACCACAACACTGCCTCATGTAGCCTACTCACCATAACATTGCCTCATGTAGCCTACTCATCATAGCATTGTCTCATGTAGCCTACTCACCATAACATTGCCTCATGTAGCCTACTCACCATAACATTCCCTCATGTAGCCCACTCAACACAACAATACCTCATGTAGCCTACTCACTATAACATTGTCTCATGTAGCCGACTCACTATAATATTGTCTCATGTAGCCTACTCACCATAACATTACCTCATGTAGCCTACTCAACCCCACAATGCCTCATGTAGCCTACTCACCATAACATTGTCTCATGTAGCCTTCTCATCATAACACTGCCTCATGTAGTTTACTCACCATAACATTGCCTCATGTAAGCTACTCACCATAACATTGCCTCATGTAAACTAATCTCCAGAACATTACCTCATGCAGCCTACTCACCATAACAGTACCTCATGTAGCCTAGTCACCATAACTTTGTTGAATGTAGCCGACTCAACCCAACAATGTCTCATGTAGCCTACTCAACACAACATTGCCTCATGTAGCCTACTCACCACAACACTGCCTAATGTAGCCTACTCACCATAACATTGTCGAATGTAGCCTACTCAAACCAACAATGCCCCATGTAGCCGACTCACCATAACATTGTCTCATGTAACCTACTCAACACAACATTGCCTCAAGTAGCCTACTCACCATGACATTGCTTCATGTAGCCTACTCCCCGCACCATTGCCTCATGTCACCTACTAACCACAACATTGTCTCATATAGCCTATTCACCACAACATTGTCTCATGTAACCTACTCACAATAACATTGCCTCATGTAACCTACTCACCATAACATTGCTTCATGTAGCCTACTCAAAACATAATTGCCTCATGTCGCCTACCCACCATAACATTGCCTCATGTAGTCTATTCACCACAACTTTGCCTCATGTAGCCTACTCAACACAACCGTACCTCATGTAGCCTTCTCAACACAACAATGCCTCATGTAGCCTACTCATCATAACCTTGTCGAATGTAGCCTACTTAAC
>NW_025151618.1:0-1383 GCF_004010195.1 Chiloscyllium plagiosum | reverse complement strand
TTCTGGACCCTGAGGTAGACAGGATGCCCCGGGTTCTCCCAGGCACCTCCCCACAATCCAAACAACTGGTGGACTTGGGTGGGGAGATGGGGCTGGTAAATGTGTGGAGATGTCTTCACCCTGAGGCTCGGGATTTTACCTTCTCCAGTCCACACAATTGCCACCCAAGAATTGACATGGTTTTTGCCCGACCGGCCTTTTTGGATTCGTTACTGTCCTTTAGAATTGGGAACATAGTCATGTCTGACCATGCAGCAGTGTATGTATTTGGAGGTTAAGGCCAGAGGTAATGGGACAGGTTTGCGGCATTGGCGCATGAATCTTTTTCTCCTGAAGGACAGCTTATTGAGTACTTTTCACAGGAATTTAACATTTTCTGGGATATTAATTTAGGTATGGCTAGTGACCCATTGGTGCTCTGGGAGACTGCCAAGGGGTTTGATTATTTTTTTACACGATGACCTGGAAGCGGCAGAGGGGAGAACAACAGCGTATGCTTGATGCCAAGTTGAAGGTGGCAGCTGCGATGACATACTTTGATAGGCCATCTGTTACCAAGTAGCTGTGGATTATAGCCCTCAGAGCTGCTCTGAAATCTTCGCTCACCCAGACAGCAAAGAGGGAGATCTCCTTGAGGCTACTCGAGTATGGTGATAAGCTGGGTAGATACCTGGCATATCTGACCAAGAAGATGAATGCCCCCTCCCCCAAATCTATCACATCCATTAGAGATGATACTGGTATTCTCACTTGTGATTCCAAAAAGATTAATGTGGCATTTAGGAAATTCTATTCTGAGTTGTATCGATTGGAGGGCTGTGAGGACAGTTTTGTGAAGATTGAATCCTTTTTTGAGAACTTGGACCTTCCAGGTGTAACTTCAGAGCAGGCGTTCCTTTTGAATGTTCCTCTGACAATCCAGGAGATACAGGCGGTGGTGAGGTAGCTCCAGAGCGGTAAAGCGCCCGGCCCAGATGGATTTCAGAACCAGTTTTATAAGGAGTTCATAGACATGCTGGGCAGGCCAATGGATATGTACAATTATTCGTACAGTCAGGACTGCCTCCCATTGTCTCTGAGAGGAGCCAATATCTCTCTTATTCTGAAGAGAGGGAAAGTCCCCAAGGACTGTTGTTTCGTAAAGGCCCATCTCGCTGCTAAACGTGGATTTTAAAATTCTGTCGAAAATATTAACGCTGAGGTTGGAGAAAGTATTGCCTTCTATTGTAAAGGAGGACCAGGCAGGTTTTATTAAACGTCGCAGGTCCTCTAACAACATTAGAAGAGCACTGAACATGGTCCAGATGTGTCAGTAGGGGTTGAGTTCGAGCTAGGTAGTCTCCCTAGACGCAGAAAAAGCGTATGACTGAGTGGAACGGCTAT
>NW_025151617.1:0-1383 GCF_004010195.1 Chiloscyllium plagiosum | reverse complement strand
TGTGTCGGAGTGTGTGTGTGTGTAGGAGAGTGTGTGAGCCTGTGTTGGAGTGTGTGTGGACGAGTGTGTGTGTGTAAGAGTGTCTGTGCATGTGTGCAGTGCAATGGGGTCACCTGTAGTGTGGCATGAACCCAAGGTTCCGGTTGAGGCCATCCCCATGGGTACTGAACTTGGCTATCAGCCTCTGCTCAGCCATTTTTCGTTGTTGCCTGTCCCGAAGACCGTTTTGGAGGACAGTCACACGAACATCTGAGGTTGAATGTCGCAGACCACTGAAGTGATCTCTGACTGGAAGGGAACACTCCTGTCTGTTGTTTGTTGTGTGTTGTCCATTCATCCGTTGCCGTAGCCTCTGCTTGGTCTCGCCAATGTACCATGCCTCAGGGCATCCTTGCCTGCAGGAGATAGACAACGTTGGCTGAGTCGCATAAGTACTTGCCACGTACATAGTGGGATGTGTCCCCATGGGTAATGGTGGTATCCATACACTCCCACATTCACATACGCACCCTCTCACAGACTTATACCTCTTTACACTCACACTCACACTCACACACATCCACACACTGTCACAGACACTCATAAGCACTGCCCCCAAGCACACATACACACATACACATACATACATATAGATAGATATATGTTTGTGAGGTGAATTTGTACTTGCAGAATTACATTTTATTTTGCTCAAAACTGCATGAAGCCATGGTAAGATTCTCTAAATCCATTTTTTAGATTAGAATCAATCTGAACATTGTGGTACAGACAGTCTCACATAGGGCAGCTCACCAATTGTTGAAGTTCATTTGAGAATGTAACTTCTAAAAACGTTCTGCAATTTACATATGAAAGAACTGAAGCCAACATATTCATTCTAAAAGATGAGAGACTTAACAAACAATCCAGGTCTTTTTCACTATATAATTTCAGTTATAAACTAAGTGGCGAGGGGGAGGGGACAAACTGGATGTTTAAGAAGGAAATTGGAGGGAAAGTTAGAACAAGGGAAGTCAAGAAAGACAACTGTATCAATGAGGCAGAAAACTCATAAAGGGATCATGCTGTAAGATTGAGTGAAATAGGAGTTGATGGGAAGGGAGAGGGCAGTAACAAATTAAAAATACTATACATGAATGCATGAAGCATTAGAAATAAGATGGATGAGCTTGAGGCTCTTTTGGAAATTGGTAGATACGATATTGTGGGGATAACTGAGAAGTGGCTTCAAGTGTACAGGGCCTGGGAAATGAATATTCAAGACTACACGTGCTATCGCAAGGACAGACTGACGGGCAGAGCGGGTGGGGTGGCCATGTTGGTAAGGGATGATATTCAGTCCCTTGCGCAAGGGGACCTTGAATCAGGGGATGTAGAGTCAGTGTG
>NW_025151616.1:0-1383 GCF_004010195.1 Chiloscyllium plagiosum | reverse complement strand
ACGTTGGTGCATGCACAGAACGCCACAGAGACTACACTGACATCGGTGCATGCACAGAACGCCACAGAGACTACACTGACATCGGTGCATGCACAGAACAGCACAGAGACTACACTGACATCGGTGCATGTACAGAACAGCGCAGAGAATTCACAGACATTGGCGCATGCACAGATAGACGCAGAGACTTCACTGATATTGGCGCATGCCCAAATCGGTGTAGAGACTTCACTGCCATCGGCACATGCACAGAACAGCACAGAGATTTCACTGCCATCGGCACAAGTACAAACGGTACAGAGACTTCACTGCCATTGGCGCAAGTACAGAACACCGCAGAGACTTCACTGACATCAGCGTATGCATAGAACAGCATAGAGACTTCACTGACATTGGTGCATGTACAGAGCACCGCAGAAACTTCACTGACATTGGCGCATGTACAGAATACCGCAGAGACTTCAGTGCCATCGGTTTATGCACAGAATGGTGCAGAGACTTCACTGCCATCGGTGCATGTACGGAGCACCGCAGAAACTTCACTGACATTGGCGCATGTACAGAATACCGCAGAGACTTTAGTGCCATCAGTTTATGCACAGAATGGTGCAGAAACTTCACTGCCATCGTCGCAAGTACAGAACACCGCAGAAACTTCAATGCCATCGGTTTATGCACAGCACGGCGCAGAGGCTTCACTGATTTCGGCGCATGCACAGAACGGTGTAGAGACTTCACTGCCATCGGTACATGCACAGATCAGCACAGAGACTTCACTGACATCGGCGCATGTACAAAACACTGAAGAGACATCACTCACAACCGTGCACGTACAGAACGGTGCTAAGAATTCACTGACATTGGCGCATGCACAGAACGGTGTATAGACTTCACTGCCATCGGCACATGTACAGAACATCGCAGAGACTTCACTGACAATGGCGCATGCAAAGAACACTGCAGAGACTTCACTGACATCGGCACATGTACAGAACGGCACAGAGACTTCACTGACATCGGCACATGTACGGAACACCGCAGAGACTTCAGTGCCATCGGTTAATGCACAGAACGGTGTAGAGACTTCACTGACATTGGCACTTGCACAGAACGGTGTAGAGACTTCACTGCCATCGGCACATGTACAGAACATCGCAGAGACTTCACTGACATTGGCGCATGCAAAGAACACTGCAGAGACTTCACTGACATTGGCACATGTACAGAACGGCACAGAGACTTCACAGACATGGGCACATGTACAGAACGGCACAGAGACTTCACTGACATCGGCACATGCACAGAACACCGCAGAGACTTCAGTGCCATCGGTTAATGCACAGAACGGCGCAGAGACTTCACTGACATCGGCACATGTACAGA
>NW_025151615.1:0-1383 GCF_004010195.1 Chiloscyllium plagiosum | reverse complement strand
TATCATGTGCTTATCTTAACGCCACTTAATTTATGGCTGATCCGATTGTGTCTGACTATCCGACTCCTGTCTGTTCCCAGTAAACATTGACTCTTTTGTCCAGCAAAGATCAGTCGAGCTCAGCCTTGAATATCTTCAATAGCCGAGTCTTCACTGCTCCCGGAGGATAAGGACACCACAGGTAGCACAACACTTAAAGGGAAAGAGACGTCCTTATTTCATTATGGGACCAATTATTTTAAAACTGTGTTTACCTCACATCAACTCACTGCCCCTTTTCGGATAAAAGGATACAATTAGTAGGAATAGACAGAAACCATTCCGCCCTCCAACTCTGTCCCATATTACCACTGACTCTTTCCAGTCAAATATGTATCAAATCCAGCCCCTGCTGCTGTCTCAGGAAGAGAATACCTGATAGCATAATACCACACAAACGTTAAAGAATGGAACGGAATTGGCCAATTGGCCCATCAAATCTGACATGCCATTCGATCATTTCTTGTAAGTTCCTCAACATCACTCCCCGACATTCTCCCTAGAATCCTTGATCTCCTCATAATTCAAAAACTTATTTATTTGTGTCTTAATGACACTAGTGTCTGTCTTTGTGTGTGTGTGTGTGTGTGTGTGTGTGTTTGTGTGTGTGTTTGTGTGTGTGTGTGTCCATGTGCTTGTTATCTGTGTATTTTTGTGACTCCGTCTGTCTGTCTGTGTATCAGCCTGTGTGTTTCTATCTGTGTTTCTGTCTATTTGTGTGTGACTGTATATGTCTCTGTGTGAATCATTGTGTGTGTATGCCTATTCCTTGTATGCATTGTGCATGTTTGTATATTGTGGTGTTTACCAATACTTCTGTGTATTTCAATGCCTGCATCTCTGTGCAATGGGATATTTGTCCTTTTGCGAGTGAGAGAGATGAGGTTGCAACTGACAGTGAGTTTAAATTGAGAATTGTTCTTTACAGAATATTGCACCTCACTCGGTTTGTGGGACGTGGATGTTTCAGAATGTCCATACAGGGCCTCCTGGTCCTCTCCAGCTCTTTCCAGGATGTTCCCCACATGTCAGGGTAGGGGGCTGAGTGAACGGATATCGGGCATTCCACCACCCGGCCTGGCCCTTGCTGTCCAATTCCAGGCTGTTTCTGCTGAAATGGGAAAAGAGGATGGAAGCAATGACGATGGGAGTGGGTATCCCTGCTGTTAGTGCGAGAGGATAAGGGTGATGTGTCCGACGGGAATCTGACCACAGTGTTGTATCCATGCAGTGTTATTAATGTGCGGGGCTATTGTGTCAGTGACAGAAAAAGTCGGCGAGGAAAGGTGCTGAATGCAAGAGTGAGAGTGTTTGTGCCTGAGCCTTATTTGGCGATAGAGTGTG
>NW_025151614.1:0-1383 GCF_004010195.1 Chiloscyllium plagiosum | reverse complement strand
ATGTTGAGGTCAGTGCAGGAGAGAGAGAAAGAAACTGACACCACAGTGAAGTTGCACAGTTACTGCCTTTGCTGTTTGAATTCATGTATCGCTGGACATCAGAGTGCATCTGGGAAAATTAACAAACAGTGAAATTCACAACTGATCTTGGAGGAACCGTTTGGGCGAAGTCACAATACAGAAACAGATAAGTGAATAGTTTTAAGTGTGGCCTACAGAAAGTCTGCAGTAGCGAGTAGAGTGGGTTCTTTCTTGATTATATGTTTTTTTGAGATATGTCTCTTGATTAAACTGAAAATATAACCCATAACTATTAATTTAACCTGGAGCTTTGTAGAGGAATAACACGGTGTTATTTTCAGGGTCTGTAGACTGTGAAGGAGAAAAAATGGCCTTTAGTGCAGTGATATGCACTTCTTGTCAGATGTGGGAGTTTAAGGAGAGTTTACGGGTTACTGTGGATTATATCTGTAAAACATGCTATTGGTTGCGAATCCTATCAGTTCGAATGGATTGATTGGAGAGACAGTTAGAGGCAATGAGGAATTTGCAACAGCAACGGTATGTGATGGATGGCAGTTATAGGCAAGGGGAAAAGTTGCCAATACAGTCACACAGGTGGGTTAAAAAGGAGATTCTCAAGAGTAGTAATATCTGGATTACTCCCAGTACTACGAGCTAGTGAGGGCAGGAATAGGAGGATAGAGCAGAAGAATGCATGGCTGAGGAGCTGGTGTATGGGAGAAGGATTCACATTTTTGGATCATTGGAATCTCTTTTGGGGTAAAGGTGACCTGTACAAAAAGGACAGGTTGCACCGAGATTGAAAGGGGACTAATATACTGGCAGGGAGATTTGCTAGAGATGTTCAGGGGGATTGAAACTAGTAAGGTGGTGGTGTGGGGGTGGTGGTGGGACCCAGAGAGATAGTGAGGAAAGAGATCAGGTTAGAGACTGGTACAGTTGAGAATAAAGGCAAGTCAAACAGTCAGGGCAGGCAGGGACAAGGTAGGACTAATACATTAAACTGCATTTATTTCAATGAAAGGGGCCGAACAGGGAAGGCAGCTGAACTCAGGGCATGGTTAGCAACATGGGACTGAGATATCATAGCAATTACAGAAACATGGCTCAGGGATGGACAGGACTGGCAGCTTAATGTTCCAGGTTACAAATGCTACTGGAAGGATAGAAAGGGAGGCAAGAGAGGAGGGGTAGGGGCATTTTTGATAAGGGATAGCATTACGGCTGTGCTGAGGGAGGATACTCCTGGAAATACATCCAGGGAAGTTGTTTGGCTGGAAGTGAGAAATAAGAAAGGGATGATCACCTTATTGGGATTGTATAATACCCCCCCTAATTGTCAGAGGGAAATTGAGAAAC
>NW_025151613.1:0-1383 GCF_004010195.1 Chiloscyllium plagiosum | reverse complement strand
CAAGTGGTGTTCCGTAAGTCTCAGTGTTGGGAGTTCAACATTTCACTTGATACATTAACGATCTCGATGAAGGAACTGAGGGCATTCTGGCTAAGTTTGCAGACCATATGAAGAGAGGTAGATAGACAGGTGACTGTGAGGAGGTGGGCAGTCCGCAGATGGATTTGGACAGAATAGGTGAGTGGGCAAAGACATGGCAGATGGAGTACAACGTGGGAAAGTATGAATTCATGCATTTCTGAGGCTCTATAAGGGGTAAATAAAGGGAAGGGGAATGGGTCTGGGTGGGTTACTCTTTGGAGGGTCGCTGTGGACTAGTTGGGCTGAAAGGTTGGTTTCCACACTGTAGGAATTCTAAAAAGATTTCTCTGTGAGACAGTGCTGTGATGTCCCTCAGCTATTGTCAGGGACATAAACTCTTGATTATTTGTGCAATGAACAAATGTTCACTCGTACAACAGATCTATGTACAGAAGTCCCTTAATATCCATCTGTGGAATAGTTTGATGTTCAGAGACTCACTAGCTTTTACTGGTTAAATTCATCCCACTCACACCTTGTGTTTGTCAGTGTGGAAATATGCTGTTCCCCTGTGGGATAAATCTGTGTTCCTTGGCTGCAGAAAACTGTTCCCTTGTCTGAATAAAAGCATTTGTAGCTGGTTTGAAACTGCAGCTTTGTCTGTGTGGATTTCAGGTCTTGGGGGGTGAGTGTGTGACAGAGAGACAGAGACAGAGTGTGTACGGGGGAATGGAGAGTTAAATAAGAGTCATTGGACTGAACTATTGAGTAGCTGCTTTGTCTCACTCCTCCTCCCTCCCCCTTTTAATCTCACAAATAAGCCTCTTGGTTTGCACCGTACCTGGGGCTGTTGTATTTCAGGTAGAGGGAGCTGGGAACTGGGAACTGACTGGATGAAGTGAGATTTGGGAGGAGAGAGGAGTTTGAGTGACAGACATGGGGTTTTATAAAGCAGGTCTTGGCAGTCAGACTTCCTTTTGCCATGTAGATGGAGCGTGTGTGTTGGTGTGTCTGTGTCTGTCTGTGTGTGAGTGTGAGGGTCCTGCTGGAAGCTCAGTTCCAGTTTTGAACCTTCACCAACCCATCCCTGAAACAGACCCTGTCTGAAGTGAACCCCAGGAACAGTGTCTATCCCTCGTGGGAGCGAGGGAGTGTGAGAAACCAGCGAGAGAGAGAGCTGGGACCCACAGTAATGGTGAGCATCACCGTTTCAGACTGTGTCTTTCCTGAACTCCTGCCTGTCAATGAATGACTTCATGTCTCTTTCTCACATTTTCACTTTATGTTTATTTGTTTCTCACTTTGTGTCCCTGAATCTTTCTCTCCAAGTCTCTCGTCTTTTCTCTCTTTTGGTCTTTCTCT
>NW_025151612.1:0-1383 GCF_004010195.1 Chiloscyllium plagiosum | reverse complement strand
TGTTTTAATCCTTTAACAATCTAGGTTTCATCCGATCTGGATGAAATTATTTTGTTTTCTCTCATGAGAACTTCCAACCATCTTGTTTTATCTATTTCTCACCTCTCATTAATGTGACATTTGCAGCATCCTCTTCTGGGTGGAAACTGATACAAGGTACTCACTTACAAACGCAGCCATAACCACCTCCATATGTTTGGTCCTTAATTGGTAAAAATTCCTTTTGACTAAGTTTTTCCTATTTGCAAATTTTCAGAAGAGCTCCTTGGGTTTCTTCTAATGGTAGCAGCATATCTGTGCTCATGCACTCTGTCTTGTGTGTTTCCTTTTTCAGTTCCTCTATTTATATTCTGGTTGGTTTTCTACTAAATAATGTGTCCAACGTGCATCACACTCTGACTCCTTTTTTTCTTTTGTCTTAATCTCTGTCTTTGTCATTAAGGGAGCTGAATAATGATTTTAACATTTATCATTTTGAGTCATCAAGTCAAAAAGTATGGAAACAGATCCTTCAGTCCAAGCCAAATATAAATTAGTTGCACCGGCCTGCTCCTGCTCATTTCCATCCAAATCAGTTGTATTCCATATACTTATCGAACTATCTTTTTAAATGTTGTAACTGTGCCTACATCCACCACTTCTCAGGAAGTTCATTCCATGTGAGAAACACTTTTTTAAAAAAGAAATTACCCTTTGTCTTTTTTTAAAAAATGTTTCTCCTCTTGTGTTTAAAAACATGTCTCCTATTGTTGATATGCCTCATCCCAAGGAAAAGACACCTGCCATTAACTCTATCTATGCCGCTCATGATTTTATAAACCTCACAAGGTCACCTCGCAGCTTCCTCAGGTCCAGTGAAACAAGCCCCAGACTATCCAGCCTTTGTTTATAACTGAACTCTCCACTCTGAGCAACATTCTGGTAATTTTTCTCTGAATCCTCTCCAGCTTCATAATATCCTCCTTATACCAAGGTGACTAAAACTGCACATAGTAGTGCAGGAAGAGCATCACCAATATCCTGTACAACCTCAATGTGATGTCCCAACTCCTGTATTCAAAGGTCTGAGCAATGAAGGCAAATGTACTAAATGCTTTCCTAACCACTCTGTCAACCTGTGACACGAATTACAAAGGACTTTGTACGTGAACCATGTTGTCTCTGTTCTTGTACAATTAATGGTAGGGCCCTGGGTAGTGGTTCAAGTCCTGTCCTTGTTTTGTACATCCTAAGTACAGCCTATTAACTCAATTGGTCAAGATCTCTCTTTATAATCTTAGATAACTTTCTTCACTGTCCACTATGTCACCAATTTTGGTGTCATCTGGAAACTTACTTCCCATGCCTCCCATATTCTCATCCAAATCATTGATTTAAATGACA
>NW_025151611.1:0-1383 GCF_004010195.1 Chiloscyllium plagiosum | reverse complement strand
CGCTGTATTCTTCTATGTTCTATGTTCTATCACTTTCAACCCCACCTTCATCTACCTATTAGATGAAAGGAGGCAGCTTAGAAAAATGCCAAGTGTTGCAGTAAGCATGTGGAGTCAGAGAAATGTGGGACCCTGCAAAGGATGACCAAGAAACTGATAAGAAAATCAAAAAGAGAAAAAAGCGTACAAACGAAAGAAAACATGAAGACTGCTAAAATTAGTCTATCAATGTACGAAAAAAAATAAAAACAAGGTCAAATGTGGAACAGTTGCTGTACGTTCACGATAATTTATTGCAGAGAACAGAGAAATCGCAGGTAAAAGAAACAGTTTATTTGTGTCTATCTTCATCGAAGAATGTCCAGAAATTCTTCCAGAAATACCAAGTGACCATGGGACTTGTGTAAGTAAAGTCTAAGATCATTCTTATCAGTGCTGGGATCATCTTTGAAAAGAAAGCTGGACTGAGTATTTATAAATCTGACAGACTAGATGTACTTCATACAAGAATTTCAGAGGAAGCAGCAATAGACATGTTGATTGCATTGCGGATTTTCACTTTATTTTCCGACACATTCCCGAAATCTGGATAAGGCAAAGGTTATAAATATTATCCAACAGTTTATGAAAGGATGAAGATCGAGAGTGGTGAAATACAAACCAGTTAACTTGTCATCCGAAGTCGGATGTCTGTTGGACTCGATTACAAAGAACATGCTACTAGATAGTTAGAAGGTAATAACATAACTGGGGAATGTGAGAATGTACCGATGAAAGGAAAACCAGAAGTGACAAACAGTTTTTGGAATGGTTTGAAGATGGTTCTTGGAGACTTAGGCAATGTAGAACCAATGGGTAACGTGGAGTTGGATATTTAGGAGCTCTTTTTTAAGAACTCACAGTGTAATCTCATAAAAAAAGTTAAAGCGAGAGGTATTGGGAAGAACATATGCAAAAGGAAAGTAAAAATTAGGTTTACATTCTTGTGAATGTAATTGGAATATAGAGGATGCAGTGAACCAGTTGTATCAAGTGTTGGTGAGACTAAACTTAGAATATTGTGTATCGTTCGGAGTCCCAATCCCAGAAAGAATACACTGACGATAAAAGAACTGCAAAAGGTATTATCCAGATTAATCCCTAAAATAGCAAAATTGTCTGATGTGGAAACCCAGCCTGTGATCTCGAGTTTAAAAATATGAGAGGTGATTGCAGTGAATCTTAGAAACTTAGCGGGGACTGAATAACAGAGGGACATGGAGAATTAAAGGAGGCGAGATCAGGAAGAATCCCACGATATTCTACACGGACAAGTAGAACAGAATAATCAGCAAACAGTTAGTGTCCATAAGAAACCAAAGGGGCAATCTGTGTGCCAAGCTG
>NW_025151610.1:0-1383 GCF_004010195.1 Chiloscyllium plagiosum | reverse complement strand
ATAGTAACAGAAGGCACCATCGATAGTAACAGAGGGCACCATCGATAGTAACAGAGGGCACCATCGATAGTAACAGAGGGCACCATCGACAGGAACCGAGGGCACCATCGATAGGAACAGAGCGCACCATCGATAGGAACAGAGGGCACCATCGATAGGAACAGAGGGCATCATCGACAGGAACAGAGGGCACCATCGACAGGAACAGAGGGCACCATCGATAGGAACAGAGGGCACCATCGACAGGGACAGAGTGCACCATCGATAGGAACAGAGGGCACCATCTATAGGAACAGAGGGCAGCGTCGATAGGAACAGAGGGCACCATCGATAGGAACAGAGGGCACCATCGATAGTAACAAAGCTCACCATCGATAGGAACAGACGGCACCATCGATAGGAACAGAGGGCACCATCTAAAGGAACAGTGTGCACCATTGATAGGAACAGAGCGTACCATCGATAGGAACAGAGCGTACCATCGATAGGAACAGAGCGCACCATCGATAGGAACAGAGCGCACCATCGATAGGAACAGAGGGCACCATCGACAGGGACAGAGTGCACCATCTCTAGGAACAGAGGGCAGCATCGATAGGAACAAAGCTCACCATCGATAGGAACAGAGCGCACCATCGATAGGAACAGAGCGCACCATCGATAGGAACAGAGCGCACCATCGATAGGAACAGAGGGCACCATCGATAGGGACAGAGGGCACCATCGATAGGAAGAGAGGGCATCATCGATAGGAACAGTGTGCACCACTGAGATGAACAGAGGGCACCATCGATAGAAACAGAGGGCACCATCGATAGAAACAGAGGGCACCATCGACAGGAACAGAGGGCACCATCGATAGAAATAGAGGGCATCATTTATAGGAAGAGAGGGCATCATTTATAGGAAGAGAGGGCACCATCTATAGGAACCGATGGCACCATCTATAGGAACAGAGGGCACCATCGAGAGTAACAGAGGGCACCATCGAGAGTAACAGAGGGCACCATCTACAGGAACAGAGGGCACCATCGACAGGAACAGAGGGCACCATCGACAGGAACAGAGGGCACCATCTAAAGGAACAGTGTGCACCATTGATAGGAACCGAGGGCACCATCGACAGGAACAGAGCGCACCATCCAAAGGAGTATAGGGCACCATTGACAGGAACAGAATGCACCATCGATAGGAACAGAGGGCACCATCGATAGGAACAGAGCGCATCATCGATAGGAACAGAGGGCACCATCAATAGTAACAGAAGGCACCATAGATAGGAACAGAGCGCACCATCGATAGGAACAGAGGGCACCATCTATAGGAACAGAGGGCACCATCGATAGGAAGAGAGGGCACCATCTATAGGAACAGAGGGCACCA
>NW_025151609.1:0-1383 GCF_004010195.1 Chiloscyllium plagiosum | reverse complement strand
TGGATGGCGATGAGGGTCAGGCTTGGGTCAGTGTTGACACTCTGAGACACACTGTTACTCTATCTGATACACACTGAGACAGTATGACACACTTTGACACTCTCTGACTCTTTCTGACACTCTCTGAGACAGACCGTGACGCACTCTGACTCTCTCTGTCACTTTCTGAAATACTCGGTAACAATCTCTGACAGCCTGTGACACACTATGACACTCTCTGCCACTCCCTGAGAAACTGTGACTCTTTCTGACAGACTGTGACACGCTCTGTGACACACTGTGACACTCTCTGACCCTCTGTGACACTCTCTAACCGACTGTGACAAACTCTGACACATGGTGACATTCTCTGAGACACTGTGACACTCTCTGAGACACACTGTGACACTCTCTGACACTCTGACACAGACTGTGACACTCTCTGACACTCGGCCCCATTCTGAGACACACTGTAGCACTCTCTCGGACAGACTGTCATACTCTCTGAAGCTCTCTGACACTCTCTTAGACACACATTGACACTCTCTTCCATTTTCTGTCTCTCTCTGACTCTCCGAGACACTGTGACACTCTCTGAGACGCACTGTGACAGCCTCTGTCTCACTCTGAGTCAATTGGTAACTCTCTGAGACACACTGTGGCACACTGTGAAATTTTCTGACTCTCTCTGTCACTCTCTGAGACACACTGTGACACTCTCTGCCTCTCTGTGAGACACTCGGTCACCTTCTGGGACACACTGTGACATTTTTTGACTCTCTCTCATACTCTCTGAAACAATCTCTGAGAGCCGGTGACACTCTCTGATTCTCTCTGCCCCACTCAGAGACACACTGTTACACTCTCTGACTCTCTCTGACACTCTCGGAGACTCTCTGAGACACACTATTACACTCTCTGACTCGCTCTGACATGCTCTAAGAAACTGTGACAATTTCTGACACTCTCTGAGACAGCCTGTGACACTCTCTGACTCTCTCTGAGACACAGTATGACACACTGTGACACTCTCTGACACACTGCAACACTCTCTGACCGACTGTGACACTCTTCGACACATGGTGACTTTCTCTGAGACATCGTGTAACACTCTCTGAGACACACTGTGACATTTTCTGTCTCCCTCTGACTCTGAGACACACTGTGACACTCTCTGACATTCTCTGAGACAGACTGTGACATTCTCTGACACTCTGCCCCACTCTGAGACACACTGTAACACTCTCTGAGACACACTGTGGCACTCTCTGAGACAGACTGTGATACTCCCAGACGCTCTCTGACACTCTTAGACACACTTTGACACTCTGTGACTCTCTCTGACCCTCTCTGTCTCGCTCTGTGACTCTCTCTGTCTCCCTCTGACTCTCTGAGACACACTGT
>NW_025151608.1:0-1383 GCF_004010195.1 Chiloscyllium plagiosum | reverse complement strand
TTGAATTACTCAAAGATGAAAGCATTGATAGCAGAAGCAACTCTGCAGCTGGGAGCATGTTGCTGCTTGTACTTGCCCAGAGGTCATAATATGTAACATCCTGGGTTGTCTGCTGGTCTTAACAACAGTTCATGTTATCTCTCGTAGTATTTGGCAGTATACGTAGGAACAATAATTGGAATCAATTGCACATTGATTTCTACAAGTCCGTTCTCTAATGTCCATGTAAATTTCTTTTTCTCACAGCGACAGAAACATCGACTGTCAGTTCACAGACATCCACAGAAGCTCTGACATCTACATCGGCTTCTGCTTCAACAACCACAGCAGCAGATACATCTACCGCAAGCTCCACACAATCATCAACATCTGAAGGAACAACAGTGACATCACTCCCCACAACAAGTGGTGAGTTCGATTGGTCTCTTCTCTATTGCACCTTTTGGATATTGCTCGATCTCCTGCAAGTGTTACAATGCAGGAAGGAGGTGTAGTTGAAGAATATTGATTGTTGACAAGGAGGAGATTTCTGCAGAGTAGAAGCATGTGCAGATGCAATTTACTGATACCTGATTTGCATTATGATCCTGTCAGGCTATTCAGCATGTTGCACGACAACAGAATCGATGAACCTGTCATGTTTAGGTGTTGTTTCTTTCATGGTTTAGTGCACTTCATTCAGTTTGTCATCTTTTTCATGGACAACAGCAACTTTCATTGTAATTGTACAATCAACCACTGAAGTACAAGCCTAGACATCATGTCTGGCCACCACAGCCACAGGTCCCTCAACGTCTGCAGGGTGCTCTTGTAAATCACCAACAATTCACACAACAATAATCCCTGCACCATTCGCAACAGGCTTTGCAGCTATTTGAATAAATTCCTCCATATCTTGGATCGATTCATTGCAGTTACCTTCATAATAATGTGATCTTTTTCAACAACAGAAACTTCCACTGCAAGTACATTGAGCCCAACAACTTCACCGACCTCCACATCAGCTGGTGTCTCAACAAACGCAATATCATCAACACCAACACTGTCCTCGACTGACGTTTTAACAACTGAAGAATCCACGGTCACTCCAGCGGTTTCTTCAATACCTGGTGGGTATACAAAAGCACACCTTTGAAGATTTCTTTTACAAACACTTTTGAACCACTTGAAGATGAAAAAATCGATACTTAAAGACTGTCTGCATTTAGGTTGCGTATTGCTGGTTGTATTTGACCAGAGACCATATTAGGCAGCATCCTGGGTTGTCTCTGAGACTTAACAACAAGCCATGTTATCTCTCATGGTATCTGGCAATATATCTGTGAAAAGTACTTGGAGGACAATCTCTATTCAAACATTTACACATTGCTTCCTCCAAGTCTG
>NW_025151607.1:0-1383 GCF_004010195.1 Chiloscyllium plagiosum | reverse complement strand
CCTGTTTTCAGGTTCGAGAAGTCCCCAGTATATGTCTGCCCACTGCCCTTCTGCTGTTGGTGATGTGTCCGGTGATAACATCATTTGGGATCCAGAGTGAATCATTGTCACAGAACAGTTGACGGAATGGCCATTTAGAAAGGTCACCGTCTGGCCCGCACAGAACCGAAACCCCGCATCTCACCAGCAAGTCACGTCCCATCAAATTCACGGAGCATGCAGGTGATGAAATATACTGGTGACGAAAGGTCTGTCCGGCCACTGATGTGATCAGTGGCGATGTCAAAGGCAGATTTTATGGTTTACCCGAGAACCCCACTAACTGGACGCTAGAGGATGACATGCTAGACCGAGGTATGTCACAAGTGATGGTAGAAAATCTTGCACCCGTGTCAACCAAAAAAGACAGATTCTTGTCCATTACCCTCATTTGCATATAGGGGTCTGCCAACCCCACATGCCCCTGGGTTCTCGGGCCCCGTCAATATTCATACCCCTGCCCTTCCAGCATAGTTTGGGGGTACTGTCCTTGCACCGGGGCTGCAGCTGCATTTGGGACTTGATAAGGCTGAACAGCCTGTTGAAGAGGAGGCTGACTTGCACGGAGATACCGTCCTCGGATCAATCCCTGGCCTCCCTGGGTTCCCCAGAACATGGGACAATCCCTTCTCCAATTCCCGGGTTGGCCACATTCAAAACAGGTGTTGGGTGGCTGACCTCTAAATCCTCCGTGGCCCCTTCCTCTACCACGCATTCCTCCTGGTACACCTAGAGGTCTGCCCCCATATTTGGGGTATGGTGGCATCCAATCAGTTGTTGGGTCTAAACTCGGCGGGTTGCTTTGTGGCCACGGCCGCTGAACCATCTGATTAGTCGTCTTTTGGGAGGCGGAGGCCTTCTTTATATCATTAGCCTTCCTCCTAGCCTCATCGAGCTGTAACTTCAACAACTGCACTTGAGCTGACTCATTACTCTGTTTATCTTCATCCTGTTTTGTCCTGTAACGCTTCATGTGGTGCGTCAAATGTTTTTCCCACTGTTCTGTAGAACAACCTGGGATGTCAGGATTAGTCTCCATTGCCTCTTTTACTTCCTTAGGCATCCCTGCCATTACTGCGTTCCTAAATAACGTGGTCTGTAACTGACCCGATCCTGGATGGCTCCCCACAGCGTCTGTCCACGTGTCCTTACACCTAGCCAAAAAGGCAGGCATATCCTCACCCTCCTTCATTGTGAAGATGAGTGAGTGCATCGCTCCTGGTGGAATTGGGAATCTCTCCCTCATTGCCCTCCCCACACAGGTGGCATGCTGCGCAAACGGGTCCGAATCAGGTAATAAGGTGGTCCCCACAGACGCTTCAATCTGCTGTATTTCCCACATAC
>NW_025151606.1:0-1383 GCF_004010195.1 Chiloscyllium plagiosum | reverse complement strand
TGATCGCTGCCACTCCTCGTGTTTCAGTATCACTATTTCTTCATCTCTCACAGCTCTACGGATTAAACACGCACCTTCTTTACTCAATCCTCATTTTACCAGCATCCGTGACTGTGTTAAGGATATCATTCCTTACAAAAGAGATCAAATCTGTACAGAGTGCCGCTCATGCTCTCTCAGCAAGGCTCTACAACTGCAGTAAGATGACTTTACTTATGTAATCGAATCATCTTACAATGAAGGACAGAAAACCATTGTCTTCACCCATTACTTACACAGGATTTGATTCAGACCATTCAGCATAGTCTTGTGAGTGGGAGATCATGCTTCCCAAATTTGTTAGCGTTTTTTGATGAAGTGACCAGGAAGGTTGATGAGGGCAGAGCGGTAAACGTAGTCTCTATGGATTTCAGTAAGGCCTTTGATAAGGTTACACGTGGCAGGTTGCCCTGGAAGGTTACACCACTTGGAATGCTGGGGGAACTGGTCAACAGGATACACAATTGGTTTGATGGTAAGAAGCAAAGGGTTTAGTGGAAGGATGCTTGTCGGACTGGAGCATGGGTCCATTGCTGTTTGTTGTGCCTGATTTCGTTGAGAATGTACAAGGTATGATTAGTAAGTTTGCAGATGACACGAAAGTGATTTGGGAGCGTGATCAGTGAGGAAGTTTATCAGAAATTGCAACAGGACCATAAGCAGCTGGGGAAGTGGGCCGAGAAATGGCAATGGAATTTAATATAGATGCGTGAGGTCTTGCATTTTGGGAACTCAAATCAAGGTAGGAGTTTCATGGTGAATGGGAGGGCTTTAAGGTTGGCAGTGGGCAGAAACACCTTGGTGTTCACGTGCATGGTTCTCTAAGAGTGGGGTCATAGTTGGACAGGGCAGTGAAGAAGGCTTTTAGTACACTGGCCTTCATCACGCAGAATATTGAGTATCTAAGTTGGGAATTTATCTTGCAGTTACACAGGACTTTGTTAAGGCCACACTTGGAGTATTGTGTTCTGTTATGTCACCTTGTTATGGGGAGGATGTTATTAAATTAGAAAGAGCGCTGAAGAAATTTACAAGGACGTTGCCAGGACCCAATGGTCTGAGTTACAGGGAGAGATTGGACATTTTTTTTAGCGTTTAGGAGACTGAGTGGGGACCTTATAGAACTGTATAAGATCATGAGGGGTATGGATAGGGTTAATGCTCTTAACCTTTTTCCAAGGTGTAGAGAGTTAGAGGGGAAGGAATAAAAGGGAAACTGAGGGGCCATTTCTTTACACAGAGGGATGGTGTGTGAATGAGCTGCCAGCAGATGTGGTTGAGAGGGGTACTTTAATTACATTTCAAACGCAATTGCATAAATATGTGGATAGGAAAGGACGAGAA
>NW_025151605.1:0-1383 GCF_004010195.1 Chiloscyllium plagiosum | reverse complement strand
AAAGAACTTTTCGTCTGGGTTCTTCAATGAACAGATTTGTTTTATTATCTGAATAACTATGTATCACGTGATTTGTTTCTCACAAAATATTTCGTTAGGATCTAGTGAACTATTATGAAGTGTTCATGATTAAAATTTAGGCAGCGTGATTGTTAAGCAAGAAAAGGTTGGCGTTTTACTCCCACTGAATGATTGCTCTATAAAAGATAACAAGCTTTTTATCTGTTCTGGGCACTGAATATATGGAAGTCAATTCTGAAGGAAAAAATCCTCGTCGGTAATGTTCCCACATATGTGGAGTAATTGCTTCTGGTCACTCTTCAGGTTATAGAGGCTCGGAAAGAAATGAGTTGGCCAAAGTTAGCAAAATCATTTGGATGGACTATGCTCATTGGGGAAACTTGCAGGATCTGTAGAAGAAACACGTGTTTCAGAGTGTATGCAATAAACCGGAACATTGTTATTTTTTTCACAGAGCTTGGGACCCGACTACGAGCTTCATTGCGGCTCCATTGCTTTTTTAAATTTCCGAGCTTGCCAAATTATTGTTGGTAAATGCAGGTGACATTACCAAAGCACATTTCACACTCCCCAGCCAGGAATTCGGTCCCAATTCTGTCAGTCCCTCCATTCCTATGGATAACAGGTATTTTAAATGTGAACACTCCATTTAACTATTTGAATTGAATACTTCAGTGGTTACGTCCTCTTGGATTCTTAATTTCAAATTACTCAATGTGATTTTTGTCCCCCCTGAATTTGCCAAGCACTGGGCATTTCTGGCATATTCCAAATATTTACAATAGATGCATTCACACTATTGAAGGCAACCTGGCAGACTTGAATACCATTCAGGTAGTCAACAACAATACATAAGTAACTTTATGAATTGCTTAATGTACACCAACAACACAAGCCACATATTGTCTCCCATAGATTCTCAAATCTAAACAGTGCATTCCAGATATGCTCACAATCACCATCTGGGAGCAGTCTCCTGAAGTGCTCCCTGAATTTAGAAAGCGCACACACGGCCCTCCAAAGCTAACTCTGCTGTCACAGGCTTCACTCTTATTGTATACAATGACATTTATTGTCCAGTTCTTTAATGTGACAAATGATTTTACAAACAACTTGTAAAATACTTTAAATCCTAAAGAAATGTGATGTCAGCCCTTTGTAGAAGTGAATAGAAAGTGTGATGTTTGCTTGACCTTTGGCTCTATGTATCAAACCGAACTGAACCTTTAGCAAGATGTGGGATGGTTCCCACACACTTTGTTTAAAAAAGCAAAGATTATGCTCTGAGATTTAAATGTACAATCAGGTTTAATAAAAATCCTTCCAAATATTGAGAGTTTGACTTCAGCTCCTTTAAAGAGA
>NW_025151604.1:0-1383 GCF_004010195.1 Chiloscyllium plagiosum | reverse complement strand
AGACTATGTCAGTGTATGGCTCAGTAAACCGGACTATCTGCCCAACCTGGGGAGCTATTCAGTCTATGCCAGTGTATTGCTCAGTAAACCGGACAATCGCCCCAACATGGGGAGGTGTGCAGAATGTGTCAGTATATGGCTCAGTAAACCGGACTATCGTGCCAGCATGGGGAGCGGTGCGGATTATGTCAGTATATGGCTCAGTAAACTGGACTGTCGGTCCAGCATGGAGTGCTGTGCAGACTATGTCAGTGTATGGCTCAGTAAACAGGACTATCGCCCCAACATGGGGAGGTGTGCAGAATGTGTCGGTTTATGGCTCAGTAAACCGGACTATCGGGCCAGCATGGGGAGCGGTGCGGACTATGTCCGTGTATGGCTCAGTAAACCGGACTATTGGACAAACATGGGGAGATGTGCAGACTATGTCTGTGTATGGCTCAGTAAACCGGATTATCGGGCCAGCATGGGGAGCTGTGCTGACTATGTCAGTGTATGGCTCAGTAAACCGGACTATCGGGACATCGTTGGGAGCTGTGCAGACTATGTCAGTGCATGGCTCAGTAAACCGAACTTTCGAACCATCGTTGGGAGCTGTGCGGACTGTGTCAGTGTATGTCTCATAAAGCTGACTATCGGGCCAACATGGGGAGCTGTGCAGAACATGTCAGTGTATGGCTCAGTAAACCGGACTATTGGGCCATCATGGCGAGCAGTGCAGACTATGTTTAGTGAAAGGCTCAGTAACCCGGACTATCAGGCCAGCATGAGGATCTGTGCAGACTATGTCAGTGTATGGCTCAGTAAACCGGACTATCTGCACAGCATGGAGAGCTGTGCACACATGTCAGTGTCTGGCTCAGTAAACAGGACTATCAGCCCAGCATGGAGAGCTGTGCAGACTTTGTCAGTGTATGGCTCAGTAAACTGGACTATCTGCCCAGCATGGAGAGTTGTGCAGACTATGTCAGCGTATGGCTCAGTAAACCGGACTTTCGGCCCAGCATGGGGAGCTCTGCAGACTATGACAGTGTATGGCTCAGGAAACCGGACTATGGGACACAGCATGGAGAGCTGTGCAGAGTATGTCAGTGTATGGCTCAGTAAATGGACTATCGGGCCAGCATGGAGAGGTATGCAAACTATCTCAGTGTATTGCTCAATAACCCGGACTATCAGGCCAGCATGGAGAGCTGCGCAAACTATGTCAGTGTACGGCTCAGTAAACCGGACTATCTGCCCAGCCTGGGGAGCGGTGCAGACTATGCCAGTGTATGGCTCAGTAAACCGGAATATCGGGTCGGCATGGGGAGCTGTGCAGAGTATTTCAGTGTGAGGCTCAGTAAACCATACTATCTGCCCAGCATGGGACTGTGCAGACTA
>NW_025151603.1:0-1383 GCF_004010195.1 Chiloscyllium plagiosum | reverse complement strand
TAAACTCCTGACATTGCGGCCTTCCCTCAGTACTGAACTCCTGACATTGCGGCCTTCCCTCAGTACTAAACTCCTGACAGTGCGGGCCTCGTTCAGTACTAAACTCCTGACAGTGCAGCATTCCGTCAGTACTAAACTCCCAACAGTGCGTCCCTCTCTCAGAAATAAACTCCTGACAGTGCAGCATTCCATCAGTACTAAAGACCTGACAGCGCGGCCCTCCCTCAGTACTAAACTCCTGACAGTGCAGCCCTCACTCAAAACTAAGCTGCTGACAGCATGGCCGTCCCACAGTACGAAACTCCTGACAGTGTGGCCCAACCTCAGAACTAAACACCTGACATTGCAGCCCTCCCCTCAGAACTAAACTCCTGACCGGGCGGCCCTCCCCCAGTAGTAAACTCCTGACAGTGCTGTATTCCGTCAGTACTAACCTCCTGACAATGTGGCCCTCCCTCAAAACGAAGCTCCTGACAGTGCGGCTTACCCTCAGAACTAAACTCCTGACAGTGTGGCCCTCCCTCAGTACTAAACTCCTGACAGTGCGGCCCTCCCTCAGTACTAAACTCCTGACAGTGTGGCCCTCCCTCAGTACTAAACTCCTGAAAGTGCGGCATTCCCTCAGTACTAAACTCCTGACAGTGTGGCCCTCCCTCAGTACTAAACTCCTGACAGTGCGTCCATCTCTCAGAAATAAACGCCTGACAGTGCAGCATTCCCTCAGACCTCAGGTCCTGACAGCGCGGCTCTCCCTCATTAATAAACTCCTGACAGTGCGGCCCTCCCTCAGGAATAAACTCCTGTCAGTGCAGCCCTCCCTCAGAACTAAACACCTGACATTGCGGCCATCCCACAGAACTAAACTGCTGACAGTGCAGCATTCCATCAGTACTAAACTCCTCAAAGTGCAGCCCTACCTCAGACCTAAGCTCCTGACAGTGTGGCCCTCCCTCAGTACTCAACTCCTGACAGTGATATCCTCCCACAGAAGTAAACTCCTGACAGTGCGGCCCTTCCTCGATATTAAACTCCTGACAGTGCGGCCCTTCCTCAGTATTAAACTCCTGACAGTGCGGCCCTTCCTCAGTATTAAACTCCTGACAGTGCTGCATTCCCACAGTACTAAACTCCTGACAGCGCGGCCCTACCTCAGTACTAAACTCCTGACAGCGCGGCCCTCCCACAGAACTAAACTCCTGACAGTGCGGCATTCCCTCAGTCCTAAACTCCTGACAATGCGGCCCTCCCACAAAACTAAGCTCCTGACAGCGTGGCCCTCCCTCAGTACTAAACTCCTGACAGTGCGGCCTACCCTCTGAACTAAACTCCTGTGGGCGGCCCTACGTCAGTACTAAACTCCTGACAGCGCGGCCCTCCCTCAGA
>NW_025151602.1:0-1383 GCF_004010195.1 Chiloscyllium plagiosum | reverse complement strand
AAAACAGTTAGCTCACTCATCGACCCTGCAGAGGCCGCAGAGAGATCCACTGGGGGAAGGAATTCACTCACTCATCGAGCCTGCTGAGACAGCGAAGTTGTTACATCTCTCAAATGCGATTGGACTTCGTTGTTCGTGACATTCAGGACTGAAAGCAAAGTTTTAACATATTAGATAAATGTCAAACAAATCAATTCTGTATTCAATACCGTAGGAGATTTCAATATTAGGATGGGATTCCGTAGTACTTGAAGAATCAACACAGGTTCTTAAGGACAAATGTAATAGAATTCTATGAGGAAGTAATGAGCAAGTGAGAAACATTATATTCTGAGAATTTGATCAGCTTGAATTCGCAGCAGGCATTTGTCAAGGTGCAGGATTGGAAACTGCGAAAAAAGAGTCTACAGTTTGAGGGGCAAAGTACTGGCATGGCTTGAGTTTGGGCTGACTGGCTGAAAACAGTTGGGTGAAGGGGTCTTTTCCAGAATGGCAGCGCATGACGTGTGGAGTTCAGCAAGGGTCAGTTTTGGCACCACAACTATTCCCGTTATGCGTGAATGATCGGGTCAAAGGACCTGAGAGTGTTGTTGATATTTTGAAGAATACACAACAAAAGGTAGAAGGACAGATCGTTTTGAGGAAGCGGGCAGGCTGCAGAATTACGTGGACTTGCTGGATGCTTGGATAAAAAAGGTTGCAGTTAGAACACTATGTGGAAAAGAGTGAGGTCATAAAGTAATGGCATGATTAGAGGCATAGACCATTTTGTGACGCGGAAAGGCTTCAGAGATCTCTCGGTTAAAGGCACTTGAGAAATCTAGTAAAGATTTCTCTGATGTTTAACATGCAAGTTATGTTGGCTGTTAGGAGGGTAAATGCAATGCTTGCATTCATTCAAGCAAGTTAAGAACCAACTGCAGAGGTTTGCAAATGAAGCGATAAGAGGCTCTCGTCAGACGCATTTGGATTATCTAGAATAGCTTTTGCCCTCATGTCGAAGGGGAGATATATTATGAGTGGTGGATAGAAGGTTTACAATGGCTGACACAGTGGTGAGCACTGCTGTCTCCAGCCTCAGCAACGCTGGTTCAATTTCTTCGTCGGGCAGTTTGCACGTTCTTTCCATATCTGCGTCAGTTTCCTCCACAGAAGAAAAATACGTTGTTGACGTCATTTTGCCATGGGAAATGCAGACTTACAGGAATCGGGTAGAGGTGTGAGCTTAAATGCAATGATATTCGTATGTTTCGTTGGTTCTTCTTGGGCTGATTTGCCTTTTCGCACATTTTCAGGATTCTATTAGAACAACGTTGATCGCAGGGATGAGGGACTTGTCGTATAAGAATTTTTTTTAAAAAAAAAATCACAGTTTCCATGTAA
>NW_025151601.1:0-1383 GCF_004010195.1 Chiloscyllium plagiosum | reverse complement strand
TCAGCACCATTTACTACTCTTGAGATAACAGAGTGGTCTGTGTCCATACAGAGTGCGATAACATCTGGCTTGAGCTGATCATTGACAAGTAACATTGATATCCCATGAGCACCAGGAAATAACCAACTCAAAACGTGAGAATCTACCAATCTCCTATTGGTGTTTTATGACATTGCCATCACTGAGTGCATTATTATCCACAACCCGGACCAATCATTGACGAGGACATGACCTGTTCCAGCCGTGCAGGTGCTGTGGACACAGGAGGATGTCAGACACTCTGCTTACTGTGACAATAACCTCCCCGTCTGCCTCTCCAATCCATCCCCACCATCCAGAAAGCATCGCTCAGGAGTGGGATTGAATTCTGTCCAAGTAACTGGCTGAGTGCAGCTCACATGCAACACTGAGTGCAACATTCACAAAGCTCTACATTGTCCAGGACAAACAGCTGATTGGCATAATTTCCCCACTGACCATTCAGCACACACTCTCTTCACCAATGACACCACAGCCAGCAATGAATACCACCAACAAGATGCAAACCAGGAACAGGGCAGGGCTTTTTTTACCAGCACCTCACACACCCATGACCTCCAGCACCTGGAAGAACAAGGGACGCAGATGCACAGAGACACCATCACGTGCCTGACAGTTAAAGCTTACACTCCGTGAGTACAGTTTAAAGTAATCACCATTTCCACATCTGCAAGGGGAGATCTCTGAATCCGAGGGTTGGTTAGTCTCTAAGGGTTGGTTAGTCTCTGCTCCTGTACAGCAGAGAGTGGGACAAATGTACAAGGTGAAAGGATGGGTGCTAGGTGCTGAATTCAGGGCATCAGTTATCCCAGTGGATAATCCTTGTCATAGCTTAATTTGTCAAGTCCAATGAGTTTCCCAACTCTTGATGGTCTCAAAGCCAGGAGACAAAACCCATTGCCTCGGATGTCTATGCTGAGGTAAAAACAATGACTGCAGATGCTGGAAACCAGATTCTGGATCAGTGGTGCTGGAAGAGCACAGCAATTCAGGCAGCATCCGAGGACAGGCAAAATCGACGTTTCGGGCAAAAGCCCTTCATATGCTGAGTCCTGGCCAATGTTTTGGTGCTCCCGATTCCAGGTATTTACACTGAGTGAGTTTTAGGATCCCTTATCTTCAAAATTGAATCAATTTTTGGAATTTCTTCGTTCAGACAATGGACTCGGTATGGGGATATTAAAATACCAGGGAGTGGTCTAAAAAGGGAGCATTCTTCAGGAACAGTGAGTTATCTGTGCACAGGGAACTCCATTTGCTTTTATTAATTGAAAGGTTATGGGTATCACTGGCTAGACCAACACTTACCATCCTTCCCTTATTGCCCAGAATAAACCAGACTAT
>NW_025151600.1:0-1383 GCF_004010195.1 Chiloscyllium plagiosum | reverse complement strand
AATGTCAGACATTAACAACAACTTCCTGCATTGCATGGAGCCTTTCACACTGACAATTCTCCTAAAGTGTTTCACGATTGCTGGAAACGTTGATTAAAGAGAACAACTTTAAGATACATCATTGAGGAATTCAGAGGGGGTTAGGAAGGATATTGAAGAGGTTTTTTTTTAGATTAGATTACTGAGACAAACCGTCGAAAGAGCAACCCACACAGACCCATTCCCCTACATCTAACACTACGGCAATTTAGCATGGCCAATTCACCTAACCCGCACATTTTTGGACTGTGGGAGAGAACCCACGCAGATACGGGGAGAATGTGCAAACTCCACACAGTTGCCTGAGGCGGGAACAGAACCCAGGTCTCTGGCACTCTGTGCCACCATGCCGCCCATCTGCAGCTCTGATCATAGAGTGATGTCTGTCGGGAACAGCTTACAACGGAGACAGTTACTGACTAGCCATAGTTTAGCAATCCCATGTCCTAGTCCCCGACCCCACACACCAGGCCTTGTTCTCACAGCCTGTCATTACACACTACCTAAGGTTAGCCACTAACAGTCTCCATTAACAGCTAGTCGCCGTCCCCCAGCCAGATCGTTATCGACTCCTTTATCCAACCCTTCTTCTCGCTCTATCCCCAACTTTCCTTTACTCCTTACATCCTCCCCTAAACCCTACCCTCTGCATATAAACCAACATTTTTTCTCTCAGTATCAGTTCGGAGGAAGGGACACCGGATCTGAAACATGAACTGTGATTGCTCTTCACAGATGCTGCCAGACCTGCTGAGCTTTTCCAGAACCTCCTGGTTGTTGTTTCTGATTTACATCTTCTGCAGTTCTTTTGGCTTTAATTTACCGGGAGTTTGTAATTCAGGTCCAACAGCCTCTGTCCCAGTCTCTGCTGTCTCTCCCTACCCCAAACAGTGACACTGCACCTGCACAGCTCATGGACATGTGTCATCTTGCTGGCCACACCCCTAATTCACTCCCATTGGCTGTAGGACCACACAACTCTCCTCCCATTGGTCTGGAACTGCCGTCAATCAGCCGGGCCCCATTGTAATGAGAGTGGAGGGCTCATCCCTCTCTCTGCCCTGGGATGAGCTTCATCATTCACAGTGAATGGGGCAGTATCACAGAGCACAGGGTCTGTACTCTCTCCCTCTGGAGATGCTGCAAACCTGTCCCAATTCCCCTCCTATTTGCCCACATTCACCCAAATCTTTCTTTAAAAATTAAAATTCCAAGTCTGTTTCAGAATACCTACTGAATCTGTGTCGTTCAGACTGTTCCAGATGCTCAGAACTTACTGAAGACAATAATATTCACATTTTCACTTTGTAATATTTGCCAATTACTTGAAAGTAGTTACTAAAC
>NW_025151599.1:0-1383 GCF_004010195.1 Chiloscyllium plagiosum | reverse complement strand
CCCATAGTGCCCAGGGATGTGCAGGTTAGGGTGTGATGTCCGTGGGAAATTGTCCCATAGTGTCCAGGGATGTGCAGGTTAGGGTGGATTGGCCGTGGGAAACTGTCCCATAGTGCCCAGGGATGTGTAGGTTAGCGTGGGTGGCCATGGGATATTGTCCCATAATGCCCAGGGATGTGCAGGTTAGGGTGGGTTGGCCGTGGGAAATTGTCCCATCGTGCCCAGGGATGTGCAGATTAGGGTGGGTTGGCCATGGGAAGTTGTCCCATAGTGTCCAGGAATGTGCAGGTTAGGGTGGATTGGCCGTGGGAAATTGTCCCATAGTGCCCAGGGATGTGGATTGGCCCTTGGAAATGCAGGGTTTCAGGGCTAGGATGGGGGTGAGATGTCTGGCCGGGACGGTCTTTTGAGGGACGGTGTGGACTCGATGGGCTGAATGGTTTGTTTCTGCTTTGTAAGGGATTGTACGGAAGTATTGCCGAATACCGGGAATAGCACCTGGAAACCTGAAGGTGCAGGGAATGCCGAATGGATCAGCCAGCGTCTCTGGTCAGAGGAACTGAATACACTGTGCGTGCAGGCTGAGCTGGAAGGTCAGAGTCACATCAGACCGACCCAGTCTGCAGTCAGCAGCAGCCCAGCTCCTGGCCTTAGCCAAGAGCTAATGACTGATGCTCACTGTGTAAGACTGCCTCTGTGACCTGGGCCAGTGCAGTGTTCATTGGGAACTGAGGTGACAGAGATTGCAAACTGTGCTCGGATCCCTCAGTGCCTGTCGTTATTTACGGTCTGGTGAAGCTGTATCACAATGCGACTCCCTCGATAAATTGCCTGTGCCAGTGTAAAGGCATTTTCTTCCCAAACAGTCGGTCAGAGTGTGACGGATAATAAGGCAGGGAGGGAAATGTTTAACTGCCTGAAGGAAGCTTCAGAAACCAATCCCTAATCCAGCACAGAGTGGCATTGCCCAGGGCTGACACCAACCCTCAGCCCAGAGAGGACTCAAACACAGAGAAGGATTCTCAAAAACAACAGCATCAAGTTCAAAAATAACAAGTACACATCTCTTGGGTCACACTGGATATACTCAGCAATTGATAAAGTTTCAAACACAGAAACTCACTGACAACCCACAGTCACCCCGACAACACAGATTATCTACAGACACACATCAATAACACACAAACACACACACGCACACACACACAATAACCTACAGAAACCGACAGACACAGTAACCCACAGACAGACACACTGCAAAGGGGGGGAGAGCGTTAGTCTGAAGAGGGGGAGTGAGTGAGTGTGAAAGGGAGAGAGATTGAGTGTGAAAGGGGGAGAGAGTGAGTGTGAAAGGGGAGAGAGTGAGTGTGAAAGGGGGAGAGA
>NW_025151598.1:0-1383 GCF_004010195.1 Chiloscyllium plagiosum | reverse complement strand
CCATTAATTTATTAATATTAATTTAACAAATTATCCCCTGCATTATAATCTGCCATTTGATAAGATCATGGTTGTTCTGGCAACAGTCTTAATCCTCTTTTCCACCTACTTTCTAGCCCCATGGAATCCTTTGTTAGTGAAGAGTCCACATAACTCTTCCAGACAAGTCATCAATGAGCCTGCCCCCATTGTTATCTGGAAGATCATTCCACAAGCTATTGTACAGTGAGGTGAATCACATGTTGTATGTGCTGCCACAAATACTTTGTCAGTTTTAAAAGGGAATTTACAGAGTTTGGATGAGTTCAATGTGTTTGAAGTCAACTAATTAAAAGACTTTTGGACTAACTGCTTCAAACTGATGTTCAAGTGTTTCAGGTTCAGCAGAAATATTCATTAGGTAAGACAGGTCCTTGGAAAAAGTGAATAATATCTGATTGCATTAAGTTTCGTGAAGTAAAGCTGACTCATCTGACAACAAAACTCGATTGAAAGAACATGCAAAAGTCACAAGTGTTATAAGACCATAAAATAGAGGAGCAGAAATGAGGCCAGTCAGCCCAATGAGTCTGCTCTGCCATTCAATCATGGCTGATATGTTTCTCAAACCCATTCTCCCACTTTCTCCCCATAACACTTGACCCCCTTGAAAATCAAGAACCTATCTATGTCAGTTCTAAATATACTCAATGACCTGGCCTCCACAGCCTTCTGTGACAAGGAATTCCATAGATTCACCATTCTCTGGCTGAAGAAGTTTCTCCTTATCTCCATTTTGAAACATCTTCCCTTTACTCAAAGCTGTGCCCTTGGGTCCTAGTCTCTCCTCCCAATGGAAACATCTTCCCAACATCCACTCAATCCATGCCATTCAGTATTCTGTATATTTACCTAAGATCACCCCTCATCCTTCTAAACTCCATCAAGTATCGACCCAGACTCCTCAAACATTCCTCAGATGTTAACCTCTTCATTCCTGGGATCATTGTCCTGATCCTCCTCTGAAAATGCTCCAGGGCCAGTACGTCCTTCCTCAGATGGGGGGGACCCAAAACTGTACACTGTACTCTGAATGTTGTCTGACCAGAGTCTTATGGAGCCTCAGAAGTACATTCCTGCTTTTGTATTCAAGTCCTCTCAAGATAAATGTCATCATCGCATTTTCCTTCCGAGCTATTGACTCAACCTGCAAATTTAACTTGAGAGAATCCTAGGCTAGAGTTTCTTTGCACTTCAGTTTTATGATTCTTTGCCCCATTTAGAAAATAATCTATGTCTCTATTATTCCTACCAAAGTTATGACCTCACACTTTCCCACGTTGTACTCCATCTGCCAATTCTTTGCCTACGCTTCTTACCTGTCCAAATCCTTCTGCAGCCTCC
>NW_025151597.1:0-1383 GCF_004010195.1 Chiloscyllium plagiosum | reverse complement strand
TTTCTTCAGACCGCAAATACTGCACTGAGGTGGTTGGTGAGCTCAGACCAGGCTCGATGGGTCTGGTGGTGTGATCCCTCTGGGAAGAGATCGATTCCCCTCTGTACTAACCAATCCACCAGGACCTCCGTGCCCCTGTAAAGAAACCGTGGTGTAATTGCCCCTTATCTGGCATGCTCGTGGCAAACTGTGCAGGGCAGCTCCAAACTGAGAAAGCTCAACCGTGTGCCCATTAGCCTTTTAAAGATGATCCCAGCGTCAGGGATCAAGGAATATCCATGGGGAATCCGGGCGATGGTGAGTACCTCCAGTCCTGGTGGTTGGGAGAATCAGTCTGGCATTGTATGAGAGGGACACAATAGAGTAGGGTGGGTAGTTAATGAGTTTGGTAAGATAGCACCAGGAAACTAGCTCGGCCTTGTGCAGACAACCCCTCTGTCACACTCAATAAAAATATCACTGAGACAGTTTTTTGTTAGATTCAGCCCGATGAGGTGAAGATTCTGCTGTCCTCACTCCCAGTTACAAAGCTGCAGAACAAATGCTCATCCAAAAGTCTCCATCGCCTCAACTCACAACAATATCCCATTCACTCATAATTCTTCATAATACTGACCGGTGTCGCATGATACTATCGAAAAGTCTTCATTTCAGCATTCTGAAACCTGTGAACATATCCTTCCATGACATTTTTTCTCAGTTTCCCCCACTCTGCCTCCACTCCAAAACATACTCACTTACAGTCATACTGCACGAGACTGCCAGTATGCCTGACCATTTGGCCCAGCTGGTCCATGCCAACCAAAATGTCTATCCATACTCACCCCATTTCCCTGCCCCTTCTCTGTATCCCTCTAAACGTTTCCTATCTGTGTATTTGTCAAAATGCCTTTTCAATGTTGTTATTGTACCCACCTCAATCACTTCCAATGGCAGCTCAGTCCATATGCGTACCACACTCTGTGTAAAAACCAGTTGCCCCTCAGGTTCCTTTTTTATATATCTTTTTCCTTTCCAAACATTCCAAGATGTCCTCTAGTCCTCGATTCCACAACCTTGGGAAAAATTTTGAAGTATTCACCCCATGCACGCCTCTTATGATTTTATAAGAGTTACACTTCCACAAGAACCCTTAGCTTCCGACGCTGTAAAGAAATAAGTTCTAACCTGTCCAACCTCTGGCTATAACTTAGAGCCTTTAGCCCAGGAAATATCATTGTAAATTTCTTCAACACTTTTTCTCGTTCAATAATATCCTTTCCAGAGAAAGGTGAATAAAACTGAGCACAATACTCCGACTGCAGCCTTACCATCATCCTGTACAACTGCATCATAACGTCCCAACTTCTTTACTCAATGCCCTGATGTAGGCCAGTGTGCCAA
>NW_025151596.1:0-1383 GCF_004010195.1 Chiloscyllium plagiosum | reverse complement strand
TACACTCTAAAAAAATGTCCTCGCTTGTCTAAACCCTATTCAAAAACATACCTTCTACAGCAAGGTAATCCGAGCTCAACATAATACTCCATGTGCGGTCTCACCAAATGCCTGAAAACCTGCAATATAACTTCCTAACTTTTATTCTCCAAGCACTGACTGCTGAAGGCCAGCATGCCAAAAGCCGTCTTCAATGCTGTGTGTATATCTGATTCCAATTTCACAGAACAATGCACATGAACTCCAAAGCCCTTCTGTTCCATTGTATTCCGTGAGGCCCTACCACTCACCGTGAAACTATTCCTGGCCTTGACTTTCCAAAATGCAAGACCTCACACATATGTGTATTAAACTTTATTTGCTATTTATTAGCCCACTCCCTTAGCTGGTCAAGGGTCTACTGCAATTTCTGATTATCTTCCTTGCTGTCCACGATATCACACAATTTTGAGTCTTCTGCAAACCTAGTAGGCATAGCTTGTACATTCTCATTCACATTATTGGTATCGATAGCCATCGCCATTGGGCCAAACATTGTCCCGTGGGGCACTCCATTAGTTAAAGGACTCCAGTCCGACAAGCATCATTCCACTATTACCTTTGCTTCGTACAATGAAACCAATTGTGTATCCAATTTGCCAGATCCTTCTGGATTCCATGCAATCTCACCTTCAAGAGCACCCGGCCATGTGGAATCTTAATGCTAGATGAGATTACAGATGTGGAATTTGGGGAGGATTTGCAAACCTGGAAGACATTTATCACAGGATATTACTGAGAGGTGGTATGTGTGTGGAACGGCTGGCAGTTTTTTTTTTGAGGACATCAGATGAGGATATCTAATGAAACAAAAAAAAAATGTACAATGATTGTAAAAGTTCCAAAACTGAAATTGATATGTCACAATTTGCAAAGTGACTGAAAGCGACAGCACGAGAATACACTGATCTTTTTGATATTCGAATTGGCCATGATCTGATAAAGGTGCAGGATGGATTCATAGTGCACAATCCCTTTCTGCTCATGCTCAGAAGATGTCATGGATTATTTAATGATAAAATTAGCTACATGGCACAAAATGCCTGATATGCACTGAACAGCCGACCCTGCAGCAGAAACCCAAAATTGAATGTGTTTTCCACATTTTTTGCCCAGCTTCTCACTGTGGTGACTGGAGCACGAATTGAATGGATCCGATATCAGAGTGTGTCCATTTAGTAATAATGTCAAAAACGAAGGAATAATTTTCACACACAATCACGTTATACAAACAAATGCACACATGCACTACACACACAGACAGTGACTCTCACACACACATTCACACACTCTAATTCACACACACACTTATACAGACACAAATACATATTGATGCACACACGC
>NW_025151595.1:0-1383 GCF_004010195.1 Chiloscyllium plagiosum | reverse complement strand
CACCCTAACCTACACATCCCTGAACACTGTGGGGCAATTTCTCATGGCCAATTCACCCTAACCTACACATCCCTGAAGACTATGGGACAATTTAGCACAGCCAATCCATCCTAACCTACACATCCCTGAGCACTATGGGGCAATTTAGCATGGCCAATCCAACCAAACCTACACATCCCTGGACACGATGGGTAATTTCGAATGGCCAATCCACCCTAACCTACACATCCCTGAACACTATGGGGCAATTTAGCATGACCAATCCAACCAAACCTACACATCCCTGGACACTATGGGTAATTTAGCATGGCCAATCCACCCTAAACTACACATCCCTGAACACTACGGGACAATTTACCATGGCCAATTCACCCTAACCTACACATCTCTGGACACTATGGGTAATTTAGCATGGCCAATTCACCCTAACCTACACATGTCTGGACACTATGGGTAATTTAGCATGGCCAATCCACCCAAATCGACAAATCCCTGAACACTATGGGGTATTTTAGCATGGCTCATCCACCCTAACCTTCACATCCCTGGATACTATGGGTAATTTAGCATGGCCAATCCACCCTAACCTACACATCCCTGAACACTATAGGGCAATTTAGCATGACCAATCCACCCTAACCGACAAATCCCTGAACACTATGGGGTAATTTAGCATGGCTAATCCACCCGAATCTACACATCCCTGGACACTATGGGTAATTTAGCATGGCCAATCCACCCAAACCTACACATCCCTGAGCACTATGGGTAATTTAACATGGCCAATCCACCCAAACCTACACATCCCTGGACACTATGGGTAATTTAGCATGACCAATCCATCCTAACCTGCACATCCTTGAACACTATGGGACAATTTATCATGGCCAATTCACCCTAACCTACACATCCCTGAGCACTATGGGGCAATTTTGCATGGCCAATCCAACATAACCTACGCATCTCTGGACACTATGGGTCATTTAGCATGGCCAATCCACACTAACCTACACATCCCTGAACACCATGGGGTAATTTAGCATGGCCAATCCACCCTAACATACACATCCCTGAAGATGATGGAACAATTTAGCATGGCCAACCCACCCTAACCTACACATCCCTGAACACGATGGGGCAATTTAGCATGGCCAACCCACCCTAACCTACACATCCCTGAACATTATGGGGCAATTTTGCACGGCCAATCCACCCTAACCTACTCATCCCTGAACACTATGGGGCAATTTAGCATGTCCAATCCACCCTAACCTACACATCCCTGAACATTATGGGGCAATTTATCATGGCCAATTCACCCAAACTTCCACATCTCTGGACACTATGGGTAATTTACCATGGCCAATTCACCCTAACCTACAC
>NW_025151594.1:0-1382 GCF_004010195.1 Chiloscyllium plagiosum | reverse complement strand
CACAGCAATGTGTTTTACTCTTTCCTGTCCGTGGAACAGCTGAACTAGCCACTCAGTTCAAGATCAGCATAACACGCTGGCCTGACCAGGGCTGCACACATCCTGTGAGTGAAGAACAAAAGTAAATTTAGCTCCCTTCGTCTGCCTGTTTTTCTTATTCCTATATTTCATTTCCATTCAGCTAGGTGATCGTTCCCTATTTCAAGTGCAATCTTTCTGACTGAGTCTCTCCCTAATGGTGATGTTCATCTCCACGGACACCTCTTTTGCTGACTTTACTGATGCTGGCATACAGACGGAAGGAACTTTTAAATTCCACAACAGTGGCAGTGCATAATAAAGAGACAGAGGCTAGGAAGTGAGGGAAATGAATTATTGTGATCATCACTGAAAGTGTGGTTGAACCAGTATTTGGGGTATTATGGACAGATTTTTTCTCCTTTAAAAGGAATTATCTCATTGCAATAGATGCTGTGTAAAGGAATTTACAAGAATAATTCCTGTGCTGATGGTAAAAGAGGAGTGAGTGAAGGTTAATCTGCAGCACTGTCAGAGAATAAGAGGTCATTGCATTGAAACTTGATATAGATGGACAATCACTCGTTATGTTCTACACAGACACTAAAAATGTATTAAATTCCATGGTTTTTATTTTTATTTTTACTCGGGATGCATGATTCTGGATGTTTAAGTGCCTCTGAGGATTAAATCTTCAGTCAAATCCTGCCTTGATATCAGGGCCAATCCCTCTTACCTAAGCAGGTCAGTTAAACACTTTTGTTAATGTTAATACGTGATGGTGTCTGTGTGGAGAGTGTTTTCTCCTCATAGAGGGTAGTGAATGTCAGGAATTCTAAGGTCTAGAAAGTTAGGGGAGCGAGATCACTCCAAATATTTAAAGAGGAGGTAGATGGAATTTTGACCTGTCAGAGAGCTGAGGGGTGTGAAGAATTGCGCATTAAAGAAGAGGTAATGCCAACAGTAGGTTGGCCATGATTGTATACAATGGCGTGAGCATCCAAATTACCTATTCCTGTTTCTTATGTTCTCAAATTCTGTCTTTGGAAAGTGAATGGTTGTAATTTTCCTGGAAGTGTTGCTATTGAATGTTGAGGGTAGTGAGAGAAAAGTATTTTGTGAGCCATCTCTGGGAGAGAAATGGGCCCGATATTCACAGTGCATCTGGATCAACCACATGAACAACAAATGAAACACCACCTACAGAGATGAGACACTCTTTAAAGAGGTGGGAGACAACATTCATATCCTGCTTGGATTTCCCATCACATTTTCCAACCCACAGTAAACCACACAGTGTTGAGGGACTGAATGATATCATATAATACTGCGGACCAGGTATTTGGAGCAAGTGGTCTCCATCT
>NW_025151593.1:0-1382 GCF_004010195.1 Chiloscyllium plagiosum | reverse complement strand
GATCAATCACTTCTCTGTCTTTAGGCATCCTCTTACCAAAACTGTCTTGGGGTCGTTTCTCATAGGGCCCCCCCTTGCTGACCTTGGAATAAGCCTGTTCAAAGGTTCTGTTATGATTCACTGTAAGCAGGCTGTGTAGTTTTGCATATTTTTATCAGCCATTTGTGTCTTAATTCTGGAGCAGACTTTTTCAGTCTGTCTAACCCTTGTCTGCCATTTTGTGTAAGCAGACGTGCATACTTTTGGTATGAGCAGGTATGGGCTACCCCTACAAGATATATATATATAAAAATATCCAAATATCACCAAAATTCGATAAAAAAAATATAGAAGCCTTTTTTCATTTTCTTTGAGCAATTGACTACACAGAACTGGTTTTGTTGATCCAAACAAAGTTGGTCAGTAGACTGAGTGAAATGTTAGCAGTGTTGGCAGGTGAGAGCATAGAACATTGCAGCGTAGTACAGGCCCTTCGGCCCATGATGTTGCGCCGACCTATGGAACCAATTTGAAGCCCATCTAACCTACGCTATTCCATTCTCGTCCAATGACCATTTAATTGCTCTTAAAGCTGGCGAGTCTACTACTGTTGCAGACAGTGTGTTCCACACATCTACTACTCGCTGAGTAAAGAATCTATCTCTGACATCTGTCCTATATCTATCACCCATCAATTTAAAGCTATGTCCCCTCGTGCTAGCCATCACCATCTGAGGAAAAAGGTTCTCACTGTCCAACCTATGTAACCCTCTGATTATCACAATTAAGTTGCCTCTCAATCTTCTCTCTAACAAAAACAATGAGGTGTCAGGAGACTATGAAGACAAAAAGGCTATGTTGAGTGCTTACACATTGATACCAGAAGCATAATAGACAACAGTTCAGAAATCTGTGAAAGAAACTGCATCAACCTAAAATAGTGGAACCGCAAGTATCCGAATTTTGGATTATCCGTAGAAGATCTCAAGGACCCAATAGAAACATTACATCAAAGAGGTGTTTCAAAACTGATCGCGTCTTTTGTTTGCAGTGATTAAAAATGAACCTGACTTACGGAAATACTGCCAAGAACAGTCCTGGACATCAATGGGAGCCCAGGCACTGCCTCCAAATGACTGACCACCTGCCCTCTCTCTGTCTCTCTCTCCCTCTCTCCCCCACACTTTCCCAAGAGTTCTGCACAGGGGTGTACCCTGCACCCCACTTCCCCAGATAATCTCTCCAATATTGTCTTGTACAGGGCAAAGGTGGAACTTGTCAAAAAGTTGCAGTAATAACTGTGTGTGTGTGTGTGCACGCGCGCGCTTTTGAGAGACCCCCAAATGCAGCAGCAGTTTTACTGTTAGTGTCCAGTCTGGCTGCCCAGTTGGGTAGGGGGGAGG
>NW_025151592.1:0-1382 GCF_004010195.1 Chiloscyllium plagiosum | reverse complement strand
ATTAATAACACACAGTGAACACCAACTCTCATTGATATGAAATTAAATTTGACCAAAAAAAAAGTAAAATCAAGATGAGAGATAACAAATGGGGGAAGGGCAGAAGGCAAGAAATGCAGCATCATAGGTGGTGCTCCTCCAGGGAGTGTATTTTACCAACTACAACTGCTCAATATAAACAAACACTCTGACATGACCCTCCGGTTTTAATATAAACCATAGCCCCATACAGTAGGTACCGTTTAAATAAGTTAATAGATACAAGCCTTGAGCAAATCCAGCCTCCAGCCGGACCCCCCGCTTCTTGGAGCTCGGACCTTCCTCCAGCTCCGGGGGGTTGTTGAGCTCCTGGGCTCCGGCCGCCGCCGCAGAAGCCGGGGGCGCCGGCTCTCTCTCCTCCACCGCCGACATTTTTAATTTGTTTTCTCGTTCACCCGATAACTGTCACCTCCCCCTTCCCGGGCCCCGGGAATTATACACAAATAAACAATAAACGCCACCGGGGACTGTCTCCTTTTCTTCACAACTTTTGTTTGAAAAGTTCTGGCTTTCATTTGAAATGTATTTTAAAGGTATTTTCTGAGGTAAACAATGCCTGTCTGCCCCCTCCCTCCGTCAGAAACCGCCCGCTGAGTCGATGAGAAAACCGCAGCCTCGCGCCGCCATCTTTGTTTTTCTTCTTCATTCCGTCTCCTCCTTCAGTGACGCGCGTCATTCGCGTCCCCTCCAATCAGAGCGCACCTTACTCCACCTGACCAATGGCGGCTGGCTTTGTGCGTCGTGTTGGTCCCACCCTCTGCAATATCTCTCTCCGATTAGTCGGTACCGACCACAAGCTTTGGGAATGGTGGAGAATTTCACAATCACGTCAGTGTATCCACCCTTTTCATTCCCGTTCATTCATTCAACAGCAGATGACCCAATTTACTGCAACGGGCTCTGGTGCTATAGCGGTAGTGTCACATATTCAGGGGGAAGATGTGATTTTTAACGTTATCAACCAATTCAACTCTGGCACCTCCGCATCCATTCATTCAACCTAAGAGGGCTCAATTTAGTGTAATGGGCTCTGAGGGTATAATATTTGTATCCCATGTTGAGAAGAAACCTCTCCCCATTCATTCAATAGAAGAGGGCCTATTTGCTGCAGAGGTTTTTTTTTTATGGCGCAGTGGTAGTGTCCCTATCTTCGAGCCCTGAAATCCCACTGCTATGAGGATGCCGAACAACAAATGTTTTCGTCATAAGTCACATGACACCAGGTTATAGTCCAGCAGGTTTGTTTGGAGGGGATCTTACAGAAATATATTAAATTATGAAAGAAGTAGAAATAGGATGTTGCATTGGCAGGTGAGACTGGGATAAGAGCGCATGGCCTCAAG
>NW_025151591.1:0-1382 GCF_004010195.1 Chiloscyllium plagiosum | reverse complement strand
TTCAGATGTATTTGTGCTGTGCCTTCTGCCAAAACTGATATTGACTTCCTGAGGCGTGGGACCGGATACCCAAGCTGAGATATAACCGATGTGAGTATAATTTCCACTCCTCTCTATTCTAGCCCATTTGAATAAAGGGTCAGATTCCATTCATGGTTTTAAATAATTTTTGTCCTAGTCTTTTGTAATCTATCATTCGGGGATTATCAAAGATTTGATATTCTAACTGATACCACATTCCATAAACATGTGATAATGCAGGTTGATGACGTGGTCACAAAAACATACTTTCTTATTGCATGGAAACAAGGCTCAGTTCAGAGTAAGGTTTGTGACTAGTTCCAGGAACAGAGAGGTAAATTACCAGGGTCACAAATTGAAAGCAATTCAAAGAAGAGTTACAGGGAGTTTGAGAAGAAGCGATTTTCAGTGAGACAGTTGGAGGATTCTGGATCTCACTGCCTGAAAGGATGGCTGAGGCAGAAACCCTGGATACTCATTTGAAAAGCTATAATCTACAGGGCTGTTGACAAAGACATGGATAATGGATTAGGTTGAATTGATCTTTCCTGTGTAGACATAGGCATGTCACCAAGTGGTCTCTACCATGTAGGAAATATTTATTGTTATGTTTTATTCTATGACTCAAATTTTATCATTGAAGTGACATTGTAGGCACTCAAAAGAAACGCCATTACCAAGATGTGATTGTAACAGTTATCTACAGATTAATAAATGTTGTGTTAATTACATTTCCAGCTTTATCTTTTTATCAAACTGTAGAATTAAAATGTAGAGTAACTACCGAATTGGAAAAGTGCCTGGCGACAAGCTTCCTACAATTTATTTTGCACTCTTACTGGTCTTTGCTGTGGTTCTGTTCGCCGAGCTGGAAGTTTTTGTTGCAAACGTTTCGTCCCCTGTCTAGGTGACATCCTCAGTGCTTGACAGGGGACGAAACATTTGCAACAAAAACTTCCAGCTCGGCGAACAGAACCACAGCAACGAGCACCCGAGCTACAAATCTTCTCACATACTGGTCTTTCTGCAAATGGGATTACAAACCATTTGCAGTTGGAATACAACATTTTTGGTTTAATTAAAAGTAAGTTTATTGGTAAAAAATGATGCTAAATGCTGCTGGAGGGAGAGAACCAAATAACTTTGTGCAGAATTTCCAAACATGTTTTGTCCAAAATGATGAGGGTTAAATGAGTAAATTGTAACTACCATTTGTGAAGATTCCAGAATGGAATTAGAAGGATGAACAACCATAGAACATAGAACATAGAACAATACAGCACAGAACAGGCCCTTCGGCCCACGATGTTGTGCCGAATATTTGTCCGAGCTTAAGCACCTATCCCTGTACCTATCCAATT
>NW_025151590.1:0-1382 GCF_004010195.1 Chiloscyllium plagiosum | reverse complement strand
GACACAATCCCTATCCACACACAGTGCACAGTGGGACATGCACCATACCTATCCTCACACTCTGCACAGTGAGACAGACACAATCCCAATCCACACACATGCACAGTGAGACAGACACAATCCCCATCCACACTCAGTACACAGTTTAACCGGCACAATCGCCATCCACACGCAGTTCACAGTGAGACAGTAACAACCCCATCCTCACACAGTGCACAGTGAGACAGACATAAGCCCCATCCACACACACTGCACAGTAAGATAGACACAAGTCCCATCCACACACATTGCACAGAGAGACAGACACAATCCCCATCCACACACAGTGCACAGTGAGACAGGCACAATTCCCATCCACACACACACTGTACAGTGAGACAGACAGAATTCCCATCCATACACACTGCACAGTGAGACAGACACACTCCCTATCCCCACACACTGCACAGTGAGACAGACACAATCCCCATCCTCACACACTGCACAGTGAGACAGATACAATCCCCATCCACACACACTGCACAGTGAGACAGACACAATCCCCATCCACAGACACACTGCACAGTGAGACAAATACAATCCCCATCGACACACACTGCACAGTGAGACAAACACAATCCCCATTCACACACACTGCACAGTGAAACAGACACAATCCCCATCCACACACACTGCACAGTGAGCCAGGCACAATCCCCATCCACACACACTCAGCAGTAAGACAGTCACAATCCCCATTCACACAGAGTGCACAGTAAGACAGATATAATCCCCATCCACACGCAGTGCACAGTGAGACAGCCCCAACCCGATGCACACACAGTGCACAGTAGACAGACTTAATCCCCATCCACACACAATGTACAGTGAGACAGATACAATCCCCATCCACAGACACTGCACAGTGAGACAGACACAATCCCAATCCACACACACAGTGCACAGTGTGGCAGACACAATCCACAACCACACACGCAGCAAAGTGCGACAGACACAATCCCCATCCATGCACAGTGCTCACTAATACAGACACAATCCCCATCCACACCACACACTGCACAGTGAGCCAGGCACAATCCCCATCCATGCACAGTGCTCACTAATACAGACACAATCCCCATCCACACACTGTACAGTGAGACAGGCACAATCCCCATACACACACACTGCACTGTGAGATAGACACAAGTCCCATCCACACACACTGCACAGTGAGACAGGCACAATCCCCATCCATGCACCCTGTACAGTGAGATAGGCACAATCCCCATCCACACACAGTGCACAGTGAGACAGGCACAATCCCCATCCACGCACACAGCACAGTGAGACAGGCACAATCCACATCACCCCGCACTGCACAGTGAGATAGACACAATCCC
>NW_025151589.1:0-1382 GCF_004010195.1 Chiloscyllium plagiosum | reverse complement strand
GATTATTTTTTAAAATCAGGTATGGGCTGTGGGGCTCTCTGGCTGACCAGCCTTTCTTGCCCAGCTCTAGCTGCCTTCGAGCTGAGTAACTTGCTCGGCCCTGTGGGTACGTCGTGCAGACCACGTGTGGATGAGCTGATGTCCTTATCTGAAGGACAAGTGTTTTGTTCTTTTGTACAACAGCAATGGTTTCATATTTATTTATGGATTGTGAATTACTATTTTTTAAATTATTGATTTCAAATCCCACAATTTCTGATGGTGGGATTCAAACCCACTTCCCCTGAATATTAGCTGAGGTTTTGGATACATGCTGTAGCAATAATACCACTCGGCTATCACTTCGCTTGTTCACTGGTTGCTCATCCCTGAGCACTGATACCAGGGCATCATGAAGCTAAACCCATTCTTCCAACATGACTGTGTGATCCTGAGGTCTTCCAGCACTCTAATTATATCACTCAGTCTCTCTCCATGTGGTATCCCTCACGGTGTGGATCTTATTGCCGCCTCTGTCAGCGCCTCCTGCTCTTGCAGTTACTCCAGATCCTGAGCCAACAGAATTCTCCACTCCAGAGAGATGCAACAGCACAGGCCAGGGATGGAGTGGGATTTTACAGATCTCTGTGGGACTCATTTCCATTCTCCATGTATAACCCTCACTGCATCAGTCTAATTTTCCATTCTGTCTATTTCTCTGTCTCCTGTCGGTACTTAGGAAGTTCCTGACTCTATAGACATTCCAATTGCTGGGTGTGTCATCCAACACCTCATTGAGAATGATTGGTCAGCCAGAGAGACAAAAGGCAGGGAGATGTGGAGCCTTCAATAAATCCTGCAGTGAGGTAAGATCACTCGGTGCACAGAGCAGAGAGCAATGAAAGGCCTCCTAACATTGCTAACAAGACATGACATAGATGCAGTGCTGGAGGGGGAGCACAGTACAGTACAGACACACCCCTTGCTCAAACACCACGTCTACATTAACTTAGGTTGCACTGGGACGGCATGGGGAATTCATAGTTATCAAACTGGGCCTGTGAGCATCAGGACAACAGAGGGGAAAGCAGGCCTCCGATAAGAGGTTGGGAATGCTGCCTGGGATCTTTCTGTTCTGTGTTCTCCCTCCATCACTGTACTAAGACTCATTTACTCTGCAACTCTGTACCGATGGCATGGTTTGTGCATCAGTGTCTTCAGTCATTTTTAACTCCTATAACAGTTCCTGTCCCTGTAACCTCCTCCCTTCCCGATAGTCCCTCCACATATATGAAACATACTGCATTCCAGACTACCATCCCTATCGCTGTAACTTGCTTCAGCGTCTACAACATGCTTTATTTCGGTGCTGTAATCCTCTTTAGCTGGATACAGAGTGATAC
>NW_025151588.1:0-1382 GCF_004010195.1 Chiloscyllium plagiosum | reverse complement strand
GTTCTGTATTCAGTGTTCAGTGTTGTGTTCAGTATTCAGTATTCAGTGTTCAGTCATCAGTGTTCAGTGTTCAGTGTTCAGTATTCAGTGTTCAGTATTCAGTGTTCAGTGTTCTGGATTCAGTGTTCTGTATTCAGTGTTCAGTGTTGTGTTCAGTGTTCAGTATTCAGTGTTCACTGTTCAGTATGCAGTGTTCAGTATTCAGTGTTCAATATTCAGTATTCAGTGTTCAGTGTTCAGTATTCAGTGTTCATTGTTCAGTATTCAGTGTTCAGTATTCAGTGTTCAGTATTCAGTGTTCAGTGTTCAGTGTTCAGTGTTCAGTGTTCAGTGTTCACTGTTCAGTGTTCAGTGTTCAGTGTTCAGTATTCAGTGTTCAGTATTCAGTGTTCAGTGTTCCGTGTTCCGTGTTCCGTGTTCAGTGTTCGCTGTTCGCTGTTCGCTGTTCAGTGTTCAGTGTTCTGTATTCAGTGTTCAGCATTCAGTGTTCAGCATTCAGTGTTCAGCATTCAGTGTTCAGCATTCAGTGTTCAGTATTCAGTATTCAGTGTTCAGTGTTTTGTATTCAGTGTTCAGTGTTCCGTGTTCGGTATTCAGTGTTCAGTATTCAGTATTCAATGTTCAGTGTTCAGTGTTCAGTGTTCAGTGTTCAGTATTCAGTATTCAGTGTTCAGTATTCAGTGTTCAGTATTCAGTATTCAGTGTTCAGTGTTCAGTGTTCCGTGTTCCGTGTTCAGTGTTCAGTGTTCAGTGTTCCGTGTTCTGTGTTCCGTGTTCACTGTTCGCTGTTCGCTGTTCGCTGTTCAGTGTTCAGTGTTCAGTATTCAGTGTTCAGTATTCAGTGTTCCGTGTTCACTGTTCGCTGTTCGCTGTTCAGTGTTCAGTGTTCAGTATTCAGTGTTCAGTATTCAGTGTTCAGTGTTCAGTGTTTTGTATTCAGTGTTCAGTGTTCGGTATTCAGTGTTCAGTATTCAGTATTCAGTGTTCAGTGTTCAGTGTTCCGTGTTCCGTGTTCACTGTTCGCTGTTCGCTGTTCGCTGTTCAGTGTTCAGTGTTCTGTGCTCTCTGTTCCGTGTTCACTGTTTTGTGTTCCGTTTTCAGTGATCACTTTTGAGTCTATATTCAGTTTTCACTGTTCACTGTTAACGGTTTCCTGGTCAGTGTTCACTATTCAGCGTTCAGTGATCTGTATTCAGTGTTCACTCTTCAGTGTCCACTGTTCACTGTTCTGTATTCAGAGTTTACCGTTCACTGTTCAGTGTTCACTGTTCAGTGTTCACTATTCAGTGTTCACTATTCAGTGTTCACTGTTCAGTGTTCACTGTTCAGTGTTCAGAGTTTACTGTTCAATGTTCAGTGTTCACTATTCAGTGTTCACTGTT
>NW_025151587.1:0-1382 GCF_004010195.1 Chiloscyllium plagiosum | reverse complement strand
GCGTCAGGACTCATTGTATTGAGACCATGAAATCAAGATTGAATTGGTGAGATGACAGATCTCTCCATTCGGAAACTCAAAGGCTTTCCAGAGATGCATGTTTCCTTTTCTTCATCGCTGGCAAGAAAGGCATGCAGCACACTTAGAAGTTTGGGCATGCCCCATCGGTCCTTACTGAAATTGTCTCATTACATGGTACTTTACTGCAGTAACTTCGCTCTAAAACACGTGGAATGTTTGGATCTAGGAGACAGAACAAAAGAGAAAAAAATATTCTTCAGTGTTAACATTCCACACACAGGATATCCTCCTGTGGTCTCACTGGGGGGCATAAAGCCAGAAAATGCAGATTGCAGTCTCTCGTTTCTAATAGTAATTTGTTGGGGTCGCAGCAGTGCATATTGCTTGAAGTGGTTTCTATTATTGTTTGTGAATACCAGACCTGCATGCAGTGCTGCAGCTCTGACCTGCTATTGATATAGCCGATTGGGAACTGATCAGTTTGTTCACAGTGTGTAAATATTTAGGAAGACGGACTGCAACGTTTCTGAGCACTTTGCTTCAGGAAGTGAGAATCGATAGGAAACATCAGCTGACTTAAAGGTGAACAGATCCCCTGGTCCGTAACTCAGTGACTTCATTATTCAGAGAGTTGTTGGGATGTGGAACATCGCTGCCAAGGAGAGAAGTGGAGGCAGATTCGACAGAAGCTTTCAAAAGAGAATTGGATATTCATTTGAAGGGGATGAATTGAGAGGGATATGGAGGTAGGGATGGAGAATTGTGTTAACTTTGCAGCTCTTACTGGAGCCGGGGCAGAAACAATGGATAGAATGGTCGCGTTCTGAACTGGAAATTCTATGATTATTATATGATGGGCATCTGATGAAGCCTTGCTCAAAGCGGGGTGATTACAGACCAATCTTAAAGGTGGAAATAGACGTGGTTAGTGTTAAATAATTTCTTGTGCAACAGACGTCTTGAGGCACGGGCAACATAGACAGTTTTAATAATACAGCTTAGATCAAAGAAGACCGGACATGGCGGAATTCAGATATTGTAAAAGAGTTCAAACTGCAGCCACTGCAGATATCAGACCAACTACACCCACAACTACAATTTCCAGGCTTTTCCCAATACTTCAGCGATTCCCTTACTGCTTGAAAAATCTGTCAGTCTCACCTTTGAACACACAATTCTCTTGGGGAGAGAATTGCTTGCATTTACAACAATCCAATAGAAGAAACTTCTCAGCAAGAATGTTTTAAATTGTCAACACTTCATTTTAAGACGAGGCCCTCTGGTCCTACATTCTCACATAAGATCAATCGACCTCTCACCAGTTAAAATGAAAAGACGTTCAAGAGTCGTTTATTCTTCAA
>NW_025151586.1:0-1382 GCF_004010195.1 Chiloscyllium plagiosum | reverse complement strand
GTTCAGTTTTCAGACCTCAATTGTTTGCAATCTCTCAAATGAGCTGGAAGGAAAGGCTGACTGCAGTAACTAAATTCACAGATGGTATTAAACTAAGTGGTAAAACAGGCTACAACGAGGATCTAAAGAGTTTACAGATGAATATTGATAGGTTTGGAAAATGGGGCAGATTGCTATATCTGGTCGATGATGTTTAATGTGGATAAGTGCGTACTTGAATTTCCTACAACCAGTCTTAATATCTATGTTCTTGTGTTGCTCCAGTTCTTCGGATTTTATTCATCGTTGGTGGCTGGGTTAACAGGAATCGAGTGGTTAGGTTGAGGGAGATGCAGGTTGCTCTTTGTGTGGGGAACATGACATTAATGTGGAGAAAATATCGCAGTCAGGCCTTGTTATTTACCACAGCAGGCCTGCCAACCAGATGGCCTATCCCTGTTCTTAATAAACCAAATCACACTGTTGCAGTCAGACAGACAATCCATAATTAATATGCCCATTTCAAAATGGCCAATTAGATCGGAAATAAAGATTTGCCAAATCTTTTTAGATTTAATGGCTATTTGAAACTACAGTCCGAGAAGTGGGTGACGGGACAAGAAAACACTTTAGCATTGTTGCAACTTTATAGTTTAGATATTGAGTAAAATATTACATTATCAACATTGTTGGAAAGTGTCCATTATCTACGTCTTATGAACAATATTTTGAATGTTTCATGGGAGAATACACGCATTGAAATGGTTAGAAAAGGAAAATGTGAAGAGTATATAAGTATTTAAAGAGGTCTGGGCATTTTAAGGGAACGGGTAAATATTGGTCTTTGGATCGTAGTTGGGAAAATGTACCTGTGTTTGTGAACGTTGGCGAGTTGAATGGAAAAACAGTGCACTTTTCGGGAGGCAATATAAATCTTGAAATATTTTAAAACCAAACACATTTAGAAATAGGAAAGTTTTTTTCTACAGTTGACACATTAATGATGAGACCACTTTCACTTTATAAGTGTGTCTCCTTATTATTGAGTCTTCGAGTAAGGGGAAAAGCTGCTCTCTGTTCACCCTGTCCATACCCCTTATGCTGTTAAACACCTCCATCATTTTACTTTGGTTAAAAGTAAAATGCAGTAAATTGAGACTCCCATCAGTTTGAGCACTCTTTTGTCTTGTTACTTCTGAAATGTATCACATTTATCAGTGTAAAATTTCATCAGCGATTGATCTGACCATCTGGACAACAGGTTTATACCCTCCTGCACCCTCACACGTTCTTCCTGACTGTGAATCACCATCTCATCTTTGTGTCATCCACAACATTATTTATCATTTCCCCCAAACTCCATACCTCCCATTCTTATCATCATCTTTTATGAAGTTCACTAT
>NW_025151585.1:0-1382 GCF_004010195.1 Chiloscyllium plagiosum | reverse complement strand
GAGAAATTTGCTAATGCTCTTCGAGTGGGTTTAAACTAATTCAGCAGGAGGATGGGTACTGAAATTGTAGTTCAAGTATATGGAAGAATGAGAGTAGTGAAGTCAGAACTAAGATTTCAAGGTCGCAAGAAGACACTGGAAGGCAAGACGTTGGTTTGAAATGTGTCTACTTCAACGCCAGGAGCATCCAGGATAAGATGGGTGAACTTGCAGCATGGGTTGGTACCTGGGACTTTGATGTTGTGGCCATTTCAGAGACAGGGACAGGAATGGTTATTGCGGTTTCCAGGATTTAGATGTTTCAGTAAGAACAGAGAAAATGGTAAGAGGAGGTGGCATGGCACTGTTAGTCAAGGACGGTATTATAGCTGCAAAAAGGATGTTTGGGGACTCCTCTACTGAGATTAGAAACAGGAAAGGAGAGGTTACCCTGTTGGGAGTTTTCTATAGGCCTCCAAATTGTTCCAGAGATGTAGAGGAAAGGATAGCAAAGATGATCCTCGATAGGAGCGAGAGTGACAGGGTAGTCATTATGGAGGACTTTAACTTTCCAAATATTGACTGGGAATACTATAGTTCAAGTACCTTAGATGGGTCAGTTTTCATTCAATGTGTGCAGGAGGGTTTCCTGACACAGTATGTAGACAGGCCAACAAGGGGTGAGGCCACTTTGGATTTGGTACTGGGGAATGAACCCGGCCAGATGTTAAGATTTGGAGGTAGGTGAGCACCTTGGTGATAGTGACCACAATTTGGTTACGTTTACTTCAGTGATGGAAAGGGATAGGTATATGCCACAGTAAGGCCTTTGATAAGGTTTCCCAGGGTAGGTTATTGCACAAAATACGGAGGCATGGAATTTAGCGGTTTGGATCAGAAATTGGCTAGCTGAAAGACAACAGAGGGTGGTGGTTGATGGGCAATATTCATCCTGGTGTTCAGTTACTAGTGGTGTAACGCAAGGATCTGTTTTGAGTCCACTGTTGTTTGTCATTTATATAAATGACCTGGATGAGGACAACAAAGGATGGGTTAGTAAATTTGTGGATGACACTAAGGTCGGTAGAGTTGGGGATAGTGACAAAAGGTGTTGCAGGTTACAGAGGGGCGTCGATAAGCTGCAGAGCTGGGCTGAGAGTTGGTAAATGGAGTTTAATGCAGAAAAGTGTGAGGTGATTCACTTTGGAAGGAGTAACAAGAATGCAGAGTACTGGGCTAACGGTAAGATTGTTGTTAGTGTAGATGAGCAGAGAGATCTGTGTCCAGGTACATAGATCCTTGAAAGTTCCACACAGGTTGATAGTTGATAGGGTTGTTAAGAAGGTATACAGTATGTTAGCTTTTATTGATAGAGGGATTGAGTTTCACAACTATGGGATCAT
>NW_025151584.1:0-1382 GCF_004010195.1 Chiloscyllium plagiosum | reverse complement strand
TGCCATTGGAGAGCTACTGTTAATGGGAATCTCAATGTCACTAGAGAGCAACTGTTAAGGGGAATCTCAGTGTCACGAGAGAGCTACTGATAATGGGACTCTCAGTGCCACGGTAGAAATACTGTTCATGGGACTCTCAGTGCTACCGGAGAGCTACTGTTACTGGGAATCTCAGTGCTACCGGAGAGCGACTGTTAATGGGAATCTCAGTGCTACCGGAGAGCGACATGTAATGGGAATCTCAGTGCTACCGGAAAGTTACTGTTAATGGGAATCTCAGTATCACTGGAGAGCTACAGTGAATGGGAATCTCAGTGCTACAGGAGAGCTACTCTTAATGGGAATCTCAGTGCCACGAGAGAGCTACTGTTAATGGGAATCTCAGTGCCGCTGGAGAGCTACTGTTAATGGGAATCTCAGTACCGCTAGAGAGCTACTGTTAATGGGAATCTCAGTGATACTGGAGAGCTACTGTTAATGGAAATCTCAGTGCTAACAGAGCGCTCCTGTTAATTGGAATCTCATGGCCACTGGAGAGCTACTGTTAGTGGGAATGTCAGTGCTTCCAGAGAGCAATAGCTAATGGGAATCTCAGTGCCACTGGAGAACAACTGTTAATGGGAATCTCAGTGCTACCGGAGAGCAAAAGTTAATGGGAATCTCAGGGCCACTGGAGAGCTACTGTTAATGGGAATCTCAGTGCTACCGGAGAGATACTGTTAATGGGAATCTCAGTGCCACTGGAGAGCTACTGTTAATGGGAATCTCAGTGCTACCGGCGAGCGACTGTTAATGGGAATCTCAGTGCCACTGGTGAGCGGCTGTTAATGGGAATCTCAGTGACACTAGAGAGCTACTGTTAATGGGGATCTCAGTGCTACTGGAGAGCTGCTGTTAATGGGAATCTCAGTGACACCAGAGAGCTGCTGTTAATAGGAATCTCAGTGCCACGAGAGAGCTCCTGTTAATGGGACTCTCAGAGCTACCGGAGAGCAGCTGTTAATTGGAATCTCAGTTGCCACCAGAGAGCGACTGTTAATGGGAATCTCAGTGCCACTGGAGAGCTCCTGTTAATGGGAATCTCAGTGCTACCAGAGAGCTACTGTTAATGGGACTCTCAGGGCTACCGGACAGCTGCTGTTAATGGGAATCTCAGTTGCCACCAGAGAGCGACTGTTAATGGGAATCTCAGTGCCACTGGAGACCAACAGTTAGTGGGAATCTCAGTGCTACCGGAGAGCTCCTGTTAATGGGAATCTCAGTGCTACCAGCGAGCTACTGTTAATGGGAATCTCAGTGCTTCCGGAGAGCTACTGTTAATGGGAATCTCAGAGCCACTGGAGAGCTCCTGTTAATGGGAATCTCAGTGCGACCGGAGAGCT
>NW_025151583.1:0-1382 GCF_004010195.1 Chiloscyllium plagiosum | reverse complement strand
TCAGAGAGAAAAGGAGAGTCAGAAAGTGTCACATTCTGTCTCTGAGAGTGTCACAGTGTGTCACAGTCTGTCAGAGAGTATAACAGTGTGTCTCAGAGAGTGTCACAGTGTGTCTCAGAGAGTGTCAGATAGGATAGGAGAGAGTCACAGTGCGTCTCAAAGTGCCACAGTGTGTCACAGTCTGTTAGAGAGTGTGACAGTGTGTCTCAGAGAGTGCCAGATAAGATCAGACAGTGTCTCAGTGTGTCTAAGAGAGTCTCAGAGAGAGTCAGAGTGTCACAGTCTGTCAGAGAGTGTCATATTGTGTCTCAGAGTGTCACAATGTGTCACAGTCGGTCAGAGAGTGTCACAGTGTGTTTCAGAGAGAGTCAGAGAGTGTCACAGTGTGTCTCAGTCTGTCAGAGAGTGTCACAGTGCTTTTCAAAGAGTGTTAGAGAGTGTCACAGTGTGTCTCAGAGTGTGTTGGATTGGATCAGAGAGTGTCTCAGTGTGTGTCAAATTGTCAGAGAGGGTCCTGCTGTGTCGCAGAGTGTGTCAGAGAGTGTCACAGTCTGTCAGAGATTGCCACAGTGTGTTTCAAAGAATGTCAGAGAGTGTCATAGTGTGTCTTATAGAGTGTCAGAGTGTGTCACGTTCTGTCAGGGAGTGTCACAGTGCTTCTCCAAATCTCAGAGAGGGTCCCGGTGTGACTCAGAGAGACTCAGAGAGTGTCACAGTGTGTCAGAGTTTCTCAGAGGGTGTCACAGTGTGTTTCAGAGAGAGTCAGAGAGTGTCACAGAGTGTCTCAGAGAGTGTCAGATAGGATCAGGAAGTGTCATAGTGCATCTCAAAGTGGCAGAGAGAGTCAGAGAGTGTCACAGTGTGTCTAAGAGAGTGTCAGCGAGAGTCAGAGAGTGTCACAGTGTGTCACAGTCTGTCAGAGAGTGCCACAGTGTGTCTCAGAGAGTCAGAGAGAGAGAGAGTCAGAAAGTGTCACAATCTGTCTTTGAGAGTGTCTCAGTGTGACACAGTCTGTCAGAGAGTGTCACAGTGTGCCTCAGAGAGAGTTAGAGAGTGTCACAGAGTGTCTCAGAGAGTGTCAGATAGGATCAGGGAGTGTCATAGTGCATCTCAAAGTAGCAGAGATTCAGAGAGTGTCACAGTGTGTCTAAGAGAGTGTCAGAGAGAGTCAGAGAGTGTCACAGTGTGTCACAGTCTGTCAGAGAGTGTCACGGTGTGTCTCGGAGAGTCAGAGAGAGAGAGAGAGTCAGAAAGTGTCACAATCTGTCTTTGAGAGTGTCTCAGTGTGACACAGTCTGTCAGAGAGTGTCACAGTGTGCCTCAGAGAGTGTCACAGTGTGTCACAGTGAGTCTAAGAGAGGATAACAGTATGTCTCAGAGAG
>NW_025151582.1:0-1382 GCF_004010195.1 Chiloscyllium plagiosum | reverse complement strand
TGATCTCTCCATCTCTTCTACTTTTAGTCTCTCGGTGTCACAGCAAGTCTTTATTTAAATAATGAAGTGAGGCAGGAGACACTGCAGACTTGCCAGGAAATGTTGTGGTAATAACGCATCCATTGCGAGATGATAGCTCTCATTGTCTGCTGTCACCATTCATTAATTTTAGGCAAACTGCAATGACATCATTGAAATCCTAAATTGGAGAGAAACATCTTTTCTTCTGGTCGGTTATGAATTCTAATTACAATTGTAAATGCTCATATTTTGAGTGAAGAAATGTCACCTGACCTCAGACCTCAGTGCCAGAGATATTACCTGGAGACTGTGAGCCCAGTTCTACACACTCTGGCCGGGGCGGTGGGGGTGAGGCGTGTTCGGCGGGAGTGGGAGAAAGCCACGAAACAGGTATACTCTCATACTGTCACTGAATTTCAGACTTTTCCAAGAGTAGGAATAGAAATTGAGGGATATTAACAGACAGAGAGTGGGAAAATGTAGAAGAGAGTGAGATGGTACAGAGAGATAAAGGGAGACAAATACATAAGCATACGAAGGTAGTCACTGAAAACAGAAGCTCTCCATTCAACGTTGTTGCTCATGGACAGAAAGGAGAAGATAAAGGTAATGAGTAAGGCCAGCCTTTCACCAACGCAGGAGAACAGCAACAGCATTACAGCTGATATGACATTTTTCATTTTACAGACGACGTATGTCAGCTAATGAGAGATTCTGATATGTATGCTGATTCGTGAAGTGAAACAGGCAATTACCCTGGAATTAAAACAATAAAATGCACAAGTAACTTGATTCTGTCGATATGAAACATTAAATCTTTTTTGTCTCCACGGATGTTGTCAGTCCTGCTGAATTTGTCTGTCAATCCCTGTTGTTGATTCAGATTTCCAGGATTCGCACTTATTTGTTTTACGCCAGTCTGAATTCTGTTTGTGACAAAACTCCATCAATTGCCAGCACCATACAACATTCCCTGCTTTGGGAAGGCTGTCAACAAGATAACCGGTCAGAGGAAATCTCCCATTGCCACAGCAGTAAGAGTACTGAATCCTTACCACTAGACTTGCAGGGAAATTGAAATATGGTGCTGTATGTTTCCTTAATGAATCCCCTTTTATTATTTCATTTGTGATCATTTTAGTTGCACATCAATTTCCTTCTTTCTTCCATTTCTTTCAGCGTGGAAAAGGCCTTTCCGCCTATCTACAGTGCGGGAAACCGGATATTCATCTACTCTAGTCCCAGTTTCCGGCATGAGGCACTTAATCTTATATGTTCTGATGTTTCCAGGGTAAATTTCAATGAGATACTCCCTGTGCTTTAAATGGCACAATCATAGGACTGAACTTTGACGTGGTCAC
>NW_025151581.1:0-1382 GCF_004010195.1 Chiloscyllium plagiosum | reverse complement strand
GTTGCGGGTCTTGTGTGTGACTACAACAAGAAATCTCTTATCTATGAAGTTCTCAGTATCTCCGATGATCCTGAATGCATTCAGCTCCAGCTCCCGAACACGGTCTCCCAGGAGTTGCAGCTGGGTTCACTTTCTACACGTGTTGTCTTCAGGGACGGTGGAAATTTACCTGAGATCCCACATCCCGTAGGAGAAACGAACAACTGTCTTAACTGCTAACCCCAATGCTGCAACACTAAAGTTGAAAGGACTTTATTTGAGCTTGCCTGTAGTTTTTACTGAGCTGTTGCATTCCAAAGCCTCTTGAGCCAAACATTACTACTTACTCTGCTAATAACAGCATGTCTCTTTCTACCCCTTCACATTTCGTTTTGGTTAGGGAAGGAGGGAAACACTGCAGTGATGTAGCACTCAGGCATTAGGCACTCCTTGACACCTGACCACTGACTACCTGGCCTTGGAGGGTGTCTTACTGAGGTCTTCCTTTTGGTAGTACTGACCGCGCTGATGCTAATCTTCATCCCGACAGTCAATCCGCATTGTCACAGTCCCTTGGTACTTTCTGTCTAGTCGTTTTGCATTTAGGAATTCCTTGAATCCTTCGACGGCATTCGAAACTGTTTCTCACTGCACTGCGAGAGAGGTTGATGTTCCAGTGAATACAAGGCTATTGTAAAAATGATACATAGGGACAACAGTATGTCTATCCGCTCACTGAGTCTGCTTTTCCATTAGGTGAGATCTGGTTTGAAAATCCCCCATTCCACTTGCCTGCATTTTCCCCATAAACGTTGTATGAAAATCAGTCTGCCTCAACCCTGATTATATTTAATGAGCCAGACTCAACAACCCACAGAATTTTTTGCTTTTTTTTCCCTCTCGCTGATGTGAGACTTGGTGGTCTTTAACCCCATGCGGTATTTCTAGCACTCTGAAAGTTGTACCAATAATCGGTATTATCCTGTCCTATCACACCTTCTCTGTGGCCAGAGGCAAAACAAAAATGAAAGGTTAAGAGACTGTAATCTCCTCACTCATCTTCCACGTCAGCCGAAGATACAGCTCATCCTGATCTGTGATTTGCCCACTCCCTATCCCGCTTAAACTTCCAATTCTTCGTCAGCTTCTGTATCAATTCACTCAAAGATCACACGGTCTCTCTCCCTGAATCCAGGAAGTCCTTCTTCAATCTAAAGACCGAAAGAATGTCCGTGTTTAATATATTATCTGGGTCCGTGTATTAGGGTCCCTTGGTCCCTAATACTCCCCATTCTATCCCACGTTATCCTCTTCCCCTTAATAAACCGAAAGAATGACTTTGAATTCTTGCGAATCTCACCCTCTAATATTTTAATTCCCCGCCTCCACTTCTGTTCTTTTAC
>NW_025151580.1:0-1382 GCF_004010195.1 Chiloscyllium plagiosum | reverse complement strand
ACCTAAATGAGACATTGCTTTCCTCGGCATTGTTTACTCCAATCCAAATCAACACCCGTAATGAAGACACAAGCACCTATCAGTTGTTATTTTAATCCACAAACTCCCTCCCGATTTGTTATGGACGAGGCTAAAACATTCAAAACTTTATTAAGCAGACAACCCCGATCGTAACATTATACTTTTTTCTTTAAGTGTATGGTGAAAATTACCTGAGGAAGCTAGTTACAAACATTATTCACAAAATGACGGATTGAAAAACAAAATCCAGACTATAGAATACCCACAGAACTCAGTCTGTCCAAAGGAGACTTACTTATGCTGTTTTGAAAATATACAACAATCCTAAAAAAAAAACAAGCACCTTAAACACAGTAAAAATGAAACAGCAGCTGACAGGTAAAACTTAGAATTGCAGAAGGAGAGAGGTTATTAGTTCGTGCGCCACTGCTGCAGGATCTAAAAACCGGAATTCAGCTTTCCAGAATAACCACTCTTTTACCATTATACAGTTCATTTTAAAAACATAACATCTTTGGCCTTAAGCCTCAGCTGTTGAGGGAGAAAGGAAAAGCCTCACAGCGAACACTTTCATCTCTGTAACACTTCATCCGATTCGGAGCCTGAAATGTTTTACAACGCCTTTGATAAAAAAAGATATCAAGACACATTATCCTTGAGAATAAGTACAGCTCCGTTTTTTTTTTAAAAAAGAGCACATCTTTGTGACAGCCCAGTCCGTCCAAACTATCTTCATAAGTGGAACTCTTCGAACAGACTATATCCGGGTAAATCTGTTTTGCACCGTTTCCAATGCTATCACATCCCTGCTATAATGATAATTGCAGAAAGACACACAATACTCCAGCTAGAGCCGATTGAGCAAATGATATTAACAACTTAGAAAGCCACAGAAACTGCACTTTTCCAATCATGTGACTTTTACACAATACTGCCCCGTGGAGAAAGTGAGAACTGCAGATGCTAGAACTCAGAGTCGACACTGTGGTGAGAGAAAACACAGTAGGTCAGGCAGTATGCGAGGAGCGGGACAACTGATGATTCGGGAATAAACCCTTCATCAGGAATGAGGTTTTGTGGCCGTGGGGGCTGAGAGATAAATGGGCCGCTTGGGGGTTTGGGGGCGTGATAGCTGAGAATGCGATGAGAAGGTAAAGGTGGAGTTCTGACAAGAGGTGGAGCAGGGAGGTTGGAAAGGTGATGTGCAGGTCATGAGGGCAATGCTGAGTTGGAATCATAAAACTAGAATAGCGTAAGGGAAGGACGAATGAGGAAACTGGTGATCCCATGTGGCATCAAGGGCCCAAGAGGGCGATGAGGCCTTCTTGTTTCAGGCGTCAGGTGTTTAGGGAATGTTAATG
>NW_025151579.1:0-1382 GCF_004010195.1 Chiloscyllium plagiosum | reverse complement strand
GAGAGAGAGATGGAGAGAAGGTGAGGGAAGGGTAATGAGGGAGAGAGGGTGTTCGCTGCTGTTTGGAGTTAACCTGAAGGTCTCTTCGTTTATTCCCCCCTCTCCCTCCCTGTTTCTCCCCCCCCGCACTCCCTCCCCTCCCTCCCGGAGAAGGTAGCGGGGGGTAAGAGGTTATGGACGTGTGCCCTGAGGCCGCTGGGTATTTATGGGGAGGAGTGCCCCCTTCTGGCCGGGATTTACCATCAGGCTCAGCGTCTGGGGGGGCAGCTCTATCGCCTGGGACCAGCCAACGCCTTCACCGGCCGGGTCTATGTGGGTAAGGTCCGCCTCCCCCCTCCCTACACCCCTTCCACCCTCTTCCCCCCCCACCCCCCTCCCTTCCCCCCCTTCCACCTCCCGGGGTCCCAGGGGAGGGGTGTAGGGGCTAGAAGGGGCTTTGGTCTTTGATACACGAATGGCCTCCTCTCTCTGTCTGAGCGGGGAGGGCGGTGGTGTTAAGCGAGGCGGGAGGTGGGAGTGTCCTCCTAGCCCCTCCCTCCCTCCCTCCCTCCCGGAAATCGGATTCCCTCCCGGGGCTGGGAGTGGGCCGAACGGCCTCCGCCGACTGGAGTAGCCAGGGTGGTAAGGGGCTCGAACGGGGAGGCTGTGATGGGTAGACGCTGACTTTGCCCGTTTCCCTCCTGTCCCACCCTCCAAATACCTCCCTCCTCACCCCCACCCCCACCCCCACTGTAGGTAATGTGGCCTGGATGCACGTGTTGGCAGCTCAGACCCTGAGGGACAGGCCCGCCTCACTCAGCGGCCAGGCCTACTATTGCACGGACGCCTCCCCGGACAGGAGTCACATGGATTTCAACATGGAGCTGCTGGGGCCCGCTGGGGTGCGGCTGGTGGGCCAGGGTGGTCCTGTCCTCCCTCTGGCCCTGACCCACTGCCTGGTCTGGCTGCTGCAGCTGCTGCAGTGGGTGCTCAGCCCTTTCCTCACCTTCGCCCCCTTCCTCAACCGCCACACCCTGGCCATGGCGTCCACCACCTTCACCGTGCGCACCCAGAAGGCCTGGCACCACTTCGGATACCGCCCGCTCTACACCTGGGAGGAGGCACGGGATCGCACTGTGCGCTGGCTGCGCTCACTCCCCAAGGCGGCATCGAGGGGCCCCGGAGGACCAGGACCGAGCTAATCCCAACCGCCCTTTCGGCGCAGAGTCCCACCACTGAGCGAACTCCATGTGCTTCCAGAGCTCCGATCTGCGGTCCGTTCTGTGTTTTATATCAGACTCCCTCTGATCCATTCCCTGTTTTATATCAGACTCCCTCTGATCCATTCCGTGTTTTATACCAGACTCTCTCTCTGATCCATTCCGTGTTTTACATCAGACTCC
>NW_025151578.1:0-1382 GCF_004010195.1 Chiloscyllium plagiosum | reverse complement strand
TCAATGTCCCCCTGAAGCCTACATCAGCCCTCTGTACTGTCAACGACACATCCAACCTTTGTGTCGTCTGCAAACTTGCTGAACCATCCTTCAATCCCCTCATCCAAGTCATTAATTAAAATGATAAACAATGGAGACCCAAGGACGGAGCCCTGTGGAACACCACTCACCACTGACGTCCAGGCAGAATATTTTCCTTCTACTACCACTCACTGTCTTCTGTAGGCCAGCCAATTCTGTATCCAGACAGCTAAGTTCCCCTGTATCCCATTCCTCCTGACCTTCTGAATGAGCCTACCATGGGGAACCTTATCAAATGCCTTGCTGAAGTCCGTATACACCACATCCACAGCTCGACCCTCATCATGACCTGCTCCTCACTAAGCCGTGTTGACTGCATTTAATCAAGCCATGCATTTCCAGATGGTCATAAATTCTATCCCTCAGAATCCTTTCTCACACCTTGCAGACAACAGACGTGAGACTTATTGGACTGTCATTGTTCGGGAATTCCCTATTTCCTTTCCTGAAGAGAGGAATTACATTTGCCTCTCTCCAGTCCTCAGGAACGACTCCAGTGGAGACCAAGGATGCAAATATATTCGCAAGTGACGAAGCAATCACGTTTCTCATTTTACAAAGCAGCCGAGGACAAATCTGATCCGGGCCTGGCGACTTGTCAATCTTAATGTTGCTCTTCGGAGGGTCTGTGTGGACTTGTAGGTCAGAAGGGCCTGTTTACACACTGTAAGCTAAAGTGTGCTTAACAAAGCAGTGTGTGTGTCATCGTTTTGATTCAAATCTCGACCCTCAAAGCCTCATTTGAAGACCCTTCCAAGATATTGTCCATCCTTTCACCAGTAACTGACTTGTTAATTAATAAAGCAACTCCACTTCATCTTTAATACCCTGCCCTGTCCTGTCTATAGTTCCAGTACAATAGAGTTTTGAATAGTTAGCCCTGACCTCCCTCAAATGCGCCTCTGTGATGGTAAAAATGTCACACCTCCACATGTCAACTCATTCCCTTATCACATCTGTCAGCCTGTCTGAAAATACTCTCAACATTAATGTAAGCTGCAATATAATACCTGGAATACCCTGTATCTCAGAGTTCTTCAGTCATTTCCTGTTTGATATCCAGCTGCTGAAACCATGAACCACATTTCTAACTCTGGCACTGAATGAATATCTGCAGAATTGTAATTTCTTTTTTAAAAAAATGTATTCATCAAGTGCAACTTTCGAGAACTGAGCAGTCAGCTCCACATACAATGAGTTTCTGATGGTTAATTGCCCACTCAGTATGCAGAAGGGACAGCCCTCAGTAATGGAGAAAGTGAGGAATACAGTTGATGGAAATCAGAATCAAAAAATGTGGT
>NW_025151577.1:0-1382 GCF_004010195.1 Chiloscyllium plagiosum | reverse complement strand
CTTACACTGTTCCTGTGCACTGTACTTACACTGATCCTGAGCAGTCTCCTCATACTGTTCCTGTGCACTCTCCTGTGCACTGTTCCTCTCCACTCTCCATACAATGTTCTTGTGCACTCTCAAACACTGTTCCTCTGCACTCTCCATACAATCTTCCTGTGCAGTCTCCTAATACTTTTCCTGGGCATTCTCCTTACACTGTTCCTGTGCACTCTCCATACACGGATCCTGTGCTCTCTCCTTACACTGTTCCTGTGCACTCTCCTTACACTGTTCCTGTGCACTCTCCATACACGGATCCTGTGCTCTCTCCTTACACTGTTCCTGTGCACTCTACTTACACTGTTCCTGTGCCGTCTCCTTACACTGTTCCTGTGCAGTCTCCTAACGCTGTTCTTGTGCACTCTCTATTCACTGTTCCTGTGCAGTCTCCATACACTATTCCTGTGCATTTTCTATACACTGTTGCTGTGCTCGCTCCATACACTGTTCCTGTGCAGTCTCCATACACAATTCCTGTGCAATCTCTATACACTGTTCCTGTGCAGTCTCCTTACACTGTTCCTGTGCACTCTCCATGCACTGTTCCTGTGCCATCTCCTTACACTGTTCCTGTGCAGTCTCCTAACGCTGTTCCTGTGCACTCTCTATTCACTGTTCCTGTGCAGTATCCATGCACTGTTCCTGTGCAGTCTCCTTACACTGTTCCTGTGCAGTCTCCTTGCACTGTTCCTGTGCAGTCTCCTTCCATTGTTCCTGTGCACTCTCTATACACTGTTCCTGTGCAGTCTCCTTACACTGTTCCTGTGCAATCACCTTACACTATTCCTGTGCAATCACCTTAAACTATTCCTGTGCACTCATTTACACTGTTCCTGTGCAGTCTCCTTACACTGTTCCTGTGCACTCTCCTTAGACTGTTCCTCTCCACTCTCCATACAATGTTCTTGTGCACTCTCAAACACTGTTCCTCTGCACTCTCCATACAATCTTACACTATTCCTGCGCAATCACCTTAAACTATTCCTGTGCACTCACTATACACTGTTCCTGTGCAGTCTCCTTACACTGTTCCTGTGCAGTCTCCTTACACTGTTCCTGTGCAGTCTCCATACACTCTTCCTGTGCACTCTCTATGCACTGTTCCTGTGCAGTCTCCTAACGCTGTTCCTGTGCATTTTCTATACACTGTTCCTGTGCACTCTCCACACACTGTTCCTGTGCACTCTCCACACACTATTCCTGTGCAATCTCTATACACTGTTCCTGTGCTCTCTCCTTACACAGTTCTGGAGCAGTCTCCTTACACTGTTCCTGTACAATCTCCTTATACTGTCCCTGTGCACTCACCTTGCACTATTCGTGTGCAGTCTCCTTACACT
>NW_025151576.1:0-1382 GCF_004010195.1 Chiloscyllium plagiosum | reverse complement strand
AAACACGCCTTATCTCCTTTACTCCACAATAGCGCATTTCTGTAAAAGACTGTTATTTTGTTATTGTGTGCCCAAGACTCTGACAAGATCTCTCAGCTGATCTGCTCTCATAGATTTTTTTATATAGAGAATAAGTCTCAACTGGCATTGTTATACCCCTGTTCGTTGAGATTATTTCCAAGAAGTTGAACAAACTCATTACCTCACCAGAGTTGACTCTGATGTGAGGGGTATGGTGAATTGAGCACAATCATTTCATGGTTCAGAAGCTAATGAAGTAATGAAGTTGGAATCAATTCATTTACCAATTTCATGTAATCTTAAAGAGCAAATTCAATATCATCGATACAATTATAAATGTGACAGATTTCTCCACTCTTCAACTTTACCAGGGACTCCAACATTCGTGCTTTCCTTTGTGCTATAGTGTTCCTTTCACAATACTAAGTCGCTACAATGGGAACAGGTTAAGTCAACATTCAGCATTTCAGCCTGTGAATAGCTGCTGAGTGTAATAATAGAGGAAGTGTTTCCTCTGCCCTCCTGCTCAAGCCTGTTTCTCTGAAAGTGATCACCTGTTCATTTGACAAGGATCCCCATCAGTTAGATATCGTGGAATACAGGGAAAACTAGCCATTTGGATAGAGAACTGGCTCAAAGGTAGAAGACAAAGGCTGGTGGTGGAGGATTGTTTTTCAGACTGGAGGCCTGTAACTAGTGGAGTGCCACAAGGATCGGTGCTGGGCCCACCACTTTTCATCATTTACATGTATGATTTGGATTTGAACAAAGGAAGTATAGTTTGTAAATTTGCAGAAGACAACAAAATTGGAAGTGTAATAGACAGGAAATAAGGTTGCCTCAGATTATAATGGGATCTTGGTTAGATGGGGCATTGGGCTGAGGAGTAACAGATGGATTCATTTCGATAAATGCGAGGTGCTGCATTTTTGGGAAAGTGGAACTTATACACTTAGTGGTAAGGTCCCAGGGAGTGTTGCTGAACAAAGAGACCTTGGAGTGCAGGTTCATAGCTCCTTGAAAGTAGAGTCACAGGTAGATAGGATAGTGAAGAAGGCATTTGGTATGCTTTCCTTTATTGGTTAGAGCATTGAGTAATGGAGTTGGGAGGTGATGTTGTGGCTGTACAGGACATTGGTTAGGCCACTTTTGGAATATTGTGCACAATTCTGGTCTCCTTCCAATTGAAAGGATGTTGTGAAACTTGAAAGGGTTCAGAAAAGATTTACAAGGAACTTGCCAGGGTTGGAGGATTTGAGCTATAGGGAGAGGCTGAATGGGCTGGGGCTGTTTTCCATGGAGTCTTGAAGGCTGAGGGATGACCTTGTAGAGGTTTATAAAATTATGAGGGGCATGGGTCG
>NW_025151575.1:0-1382 GCF_004010195.1 Chiloscyllium plagiosum | reverse complement strand
GCAGAGGTTAGGGTGTGGAACAAAGTGCCTGAGCGTGTGGGATAGGCCGGATTAATCTAGGTGTTAGGGTCTGGAATACAGTGCCTGAGAGTGTGGGGTAGGCCCGGTTAGTCCAGGTGTTAGGGTGTGGAATACAGTGCCATGGAGTGTGGAATAGGCCGGATTAATCCAAGGGTTACGTTCTGGAACACAGTGCCTGAGAGTATGGGATAGAGCGGATTAATCCAGGGGTTTTGGGTCTGGAATACAGTTTCTGAGAGTGTGGGAAAGGCCAGATTAATGCAGGGTTTCGGGTCTGAAACAGAGTGGCTGAGAGTCAGGCATAGGCCGGATTAATCCAAGAGTTATGGCCTGGAACACAGTGCCTGAGAGTGCAGGGTAGGACGCTGTAATATAGAGGTTAGGGTCTGGAGCACCGTGCCTGAGAGAGTGGGGGAGGCCGGATTAATGTAGAGGTTAGGGTCGGGAACACAGTGCCTGAAGTATAGGATAACCCGGATTAATCAAGGGGTAAGTGTCTGGAATTCAGTGCCTTTGAGTGTGGGATAGGCCGGATTAAACCAGGGGTTAGGGTCTGGAACACAGTGTCTGAGAGTGTGGGATAGGCCGGAATTAATCCACGGGTTAGGGCCTGGAACACAGTGCCTGAGGGTATGGGTTCGGCTGGATTAATAGAAGCCTTAGGGTCTGGAACTCAGTGCCTGACAGTGTGGGATTGGCCGGATTAATCCACGGGTTAGGTTTTGGAACACACTGCCTGAGAGTGTGGGGGAGGCTGGATTAATCCAGGGGTTAGGGTCTGGAACACAGTGTCTGAGAATGTGGGATAGGCTGAATTATTCCAGGCTTTAGGGTCTGTAAAACAGAGTCTGAGGGTGTGGGTTTGGCTGGATTAATAGAAGGCTTAGTGTCTGGAATACAGTGCGTGAGAGCGTGAGAGAGTGCCTGGATTAATCCGGCCAATCTCACACTGTCAGGCACTGTGTTCCAGACCCTAAGCCTTCGATTAATCCAGCCAAACCCACACCCTCAGATACTGTGTTCCAGACCCTAACCCCTGGATTAATCCGGCCTATCGCACACTCTCAGGCACTTTGTTCCACACCCTAACCCCTGGATTAATCCAGTTTCCCCCACACTCTCAGGCAGTGTGTTCCAAAACCTAACCCCTGGATTAATCCGGCCTACCCCACACTATCAGGCACAGTGTTCCAGACCCTAACCCCTGGATTATTCCGGCCTATCCCACACTATTAGGCATTGTGTTCCAGATCCTCACTCCTGGATTGACCCGGCCTCCCCACACTCTCAGACACTGTGTTCCAGACCCTCACCCCTGGATAATTCACACCTTTTCACACACTCTCAGGCACTGTGTTCCA
>NW_025151574.1:0-1382 GCF_004010195.1 Chiloscyllium plagiosum | reverse complement strand
AGCGCTGGCAGCGTCCCACGGTGTAGCGAGCGCAGGCTGAATCCCACAGTGTAGCGAGTGCCGGCAGCGTCCCACGGTGGAGCAAGCGCAGGCTGAATCCCACGGTGTAGCGAGTGCCGGCAGCGTCCCACGGTGGAGCAAGCGCAGGCTGAATCCCACGGTGTAGCGAGCGCCGGCAGCATCCCACGGTGTAGCGAGCGCAGGCAGGGTCCCACTGTGTAGCGAGCGCTGGCTGAGTCCCACGGTGTAGCAAGCGCCGGCAGCATCCCACGGTGTAGCGAGCGCAGGCAGAGTCCCACTGTGTAGCGAGCGCTGGCTGAGTCCCACGGTGTAGCAAGCGCCGGCAGGGTCCCACGGTGTAGCGAGCGCGGGCTGAGTCCCACGGAGGAGCGAGCGCGGGTTGAGTCCCACGGTGGAGCGACCGCAGGCAGCGTCCCACGGTGTAGCGAGCGCAGGCAGAGTCCCACGGTATAGCCAGCGCGGGCTGAGTCCCACGGTGTAGCGAGCGCAGGCAGAGTCCCACGGTATAGCCAGCGGGGCTGAGTCCCACGGTGGAGCGAGCGCGGGCTGAGTCCCACGATGTAGCGAGCGCAGGCAGAGTCCCACGGTGTGGCGAGCGCGGGCTGAGTCCCACGGTGGAGCGACTGCAGGCAGAGCCCCACGGTGTAGCGAGCGCAGGCTGAGTCCCACGGTGGAGCGAGCGCGGGCTGAGTCCCACGGTGGAGCGAGCGCGGGCTGAGTCCCACGGTGGAGCGAGCGCGGGCTGAGTCCCATGGTGTAGCGAGCGCCGGCAGCGTCCCACGGTGGAGCGAGCGCGGGCTGAGTCCCACGGTGTAGCGAACGCGGGCTGAGTCCCACGGTGTAGCGAGCGCGGGCTGAGTCCCACAGTGTAGCGTGCGCCGGCAGCTTCCCACGGTGGAGCGAGCGCGGGCTGACTCCCACGGTGGAGCGAGCGCTGGCTGAGTCCCACGGTGGAGCGAGCGCTGGCTGAGTCCCACGGTGTAGCGAGCGCCGGCAGCGTCCCACGGTGGAGCGAGCGCAGGCTGAATCCCACGGTGTAGCGAGCGCCGGCAGCATCCCACGGTGTAGCGAGCGCAGGCAGAGTCCCACTGTGTAGCGAGCGCTGGCTGAGTCCCACGGTGTAGCAAGCGCCGGCAGGGTCCCACGGTGTAGCGAGCGCGGGCTGAGTCCCACGGAGGAGCGAGCGCGGGTTGAGTCCCACGGTGGAGCGACCGCAGGCAGCGTCCCACGGTGTAGCGAGCGCAGGCAGAGTCCCACGGTATAGCCAGCGCGGGCTGAGTCCCACGGTGTAGCGAGCGCCGGCAGAGTCCCACGGTGTAGCGAGCGCAGGCAGAGTCCCACGGTGGAGCGAGCGCGGGCTG
>NW_025151573.1:0-1382 GCF_004010195.1 Chiloscyllium plagiosum | reverse complement strand
CAGTACTCTGACGATGAAGGTAAGAATATCTAACGCCTTCTTCACTGTGCCGTCTACCAGTATCTCCACTTTCAAGGAAATGTGCACCTGCAGCCTGGGTCTCTTTGTTTGACAACACTGCCCAATGCCCTCCCGTTAACTGTGTAAATCTCGCGCTAATTTTCTAACAAAATGCAACACCTCGCATTTATCTGCATGAAGCTTCATCTGCCATTGCTCGGCCCACTGGTCCAGTTGATCAAGATCTCATTGTTCTCTTAGAAAGCCTTTTTCACTGTTTACTATAACATCAAATTTGGTTTCGTCGACAAACTTACTATCCACGTTTCCTATATTCTCATCCCAATTATTTCCAAAAACGATGAACAACATTGGCATGGTCCTCTGGCACATGGTCACAGGCCTCGAAGTGGAAAAACAAATCTCTCACAACACCCTCTGTCTCCTACCGTCAAGCCAATTTTATATCGAATTGGCCACCTTTCCCTGGTCCTCAGTGATCTAACCTAATTAACCAGCCTATCATGCGGACTTTTGTTGGACCACACTAAGGTGCACGTGAGCAACGTATGCTGATTTACCTTCATTTATCTTCGTGGTCACTTCTTCAGAAATTGCAATCTAGTTTGTGAGACATGTTTTCTCACACATAAAGCCATGCGGACTATCCCTAATCAGTCCTTGCATTTCCAAATATGTGTAAATACTATCTCTCAGAATCTCCTCCAAACACTCCCCTGCTCCTTTCATCAGACACCACGTTCCATTGTCACCGATGTTTCTTTGCAGCTTTTTAAAATATATTATTACTATATTAGTTATCATCAAGTCCTCCAGGACCTCACCTGTGGCTCTCAAGGATACAAAGAAAAAACGAAATAACTGCCGTTTTTGTAAATCAGATAAAGACACAAGGTGCTGGGAAATCTCAGCAAGTCCGGCAGCATTGGTGCAGACAAATCAGAGTTAACGTTTTGAATCCTGTGACCCGACATCAGAATTCTGAGCAATGATACATATAACTCAGCTCGGGGCCCCGCCATTTATTCCTCAGCTTCCTGCAATGATGCGGGTTACACGAATATATCCTGGTTAGCTTGCCGCGTTTATACCCTTTAAGATCACCATTACTGCCTCTTCTGTAATTTGACCTCGTTTCAAAACATCATATTATTTTGTTTCCTCGAGTTCCCTCGCGTTCATGTCTTTCTCCACAGTAAGCAATGATGCAATATATTCGTGTAGGATCTCACCCATCGAGCAGGAGAAAGATGGAAGGCAGCGGAGTCGGGTTGATCAAGTCCTTGGGAAGTGTGTGTAACCAGCGTGGCCAGGCACATATAGATTGTATTGTTGAACTGGTAACAGTGTTTATGTGATTG
>NW_025151572.1:0-1382 GCF_004010195.1 Chiloscyllium plagiosum | reverse complement strand
ACCACTAGTAACAGGACTCCAGGATGAACATTTGCCATCAACTACCACGCTCTGTCTTTCTTCAGCAAGCCAATTACTGATCCAAACTGCTATATCTCTCACGATCCCATTACTCCACATTTTGGACAATAGCCTACTGTGGGGAAATTTATTGAACGATTGATGAAATCCATATACGCCACATCAACCGTTTTGCTTTCATTTTTCCTGTCTGGTCACTTTCTCAAAGAACTCAATAAGGTTTGTGAGGCACGACCGACCCTTCACAAAACCGTGCTGACTATCCCTAACCAAATTATTCTTTTCTGGATGATTATAACTCAAAGCTCTTATAAAGTTTTCCAACACTTTGCCAACAACTGAACTAAGGCTCACTGGTCTATAATTACCAGGGTTGTCACGACTCCCCTTCTTGAACAGGGGAACCAGATTTGCTATCCTCGAGTCTTCTGCTCGCAATCTCCTCCCTGGCTTCCCAGAGGTTCCCAGGATAAATCCCATCCGGCCCAGGGAACTTATCTATTCTCATACTCTGCAGGATTTCTAATACCTCTTCCTTTTGAACCTCAATCACACCTAGTCTCAATCACACCTCTCTATTTGCCTCGACAACATTGTCGTTTCCTAGAGTGAATACCGTCGAAAAATATTCATTTAGTGCTTTCCCTATCTCCTGTGACTCCACACACAACCTCCCACTGTTATCCGTGATTGGCCCTAATCTTACTCTCGTTATTCTTTTATTCCTTAAATACCGATAGAAAGCCTTAAGTGTTACCCTGAACTTATACGCCAACAGCTTCTCATGTCTCCTCCTGGCTCTTCTGAGCTCTCTCTTTAGGTCTTTCCTGGCTACCTTGTAACCCTCAAGCACGCTAACTGAGCCTTCACATCTCATCCTAACATAAGCCTTCTTCTTCTTCCTCTTAAACAGAGATTCCACTCCCTTCGGAAACCACGGCTCCCGCGCACTACAGCTTCCTTCCTGCCTGATAGGGACCGTATTGTTGAAGAGGAGAGTATGAAACGGACTCGTCAGCTAGAGGAGATACTTGTTCGGAAGGAAGATGTGTAGAGCATTTTGAAAAACTTGAGGATAGACAAGTCCCCCGGGCCTGATGGGATATATCCTAGGATTATGTGGGAAGCAAGAGAGAAAATTGCAGCGTCGTTGGCAATGAACTTTTCGTCTTCACTATCAACGGGTGTGGTACCAGGGGCCTAGAGAGTGGCAAATGTTGTGCCCCTGTTCAAAAAAGGGAATATGGATAACCCCGAGAATTACAGGCCTGTTAGTCTTACTTCTGTGGTAAACAAAGTAATGGAAATGGTACTGAGGGATAGGATTGATGAGTATCTGGAAAGACGCTGCTTGATTAGGG
>NW_025151571.1:0-1382 GCF_004010195.1 Chiloscyllium plagiosum | reverse complement strand
CATGTATCCCCGCGTAGGTCCGAATCCAGCTGAATCCGCTATGAATGACTTGCTGCTGGGCGGATTTTCGCTCAATGTTCAAAACACCTATTTTGCAAACAGGCCGGTAATTTAATTAGACTTTGGAACTCGAGTTCTTCATCAGAAATGTTCCATATTTAAAACATTATCTCTGTTTCTCTTTCCAGCTACACTGCTCGACACATCGGGTTTCTGTAGTTGTTATTGAACGTCCTAAGCAGAAGTGCTGCTTTTCATTAGATTCCTTTCATCCCTGTCCTCTGTTCACGGACTCGGGTCAGTGGCAACACTTCCTCCTGCTCGTCAAAGTGCTCATCCTCCACCGCTCCCTCTCCCATCATTACAAGCAACCGCAGGAAATTGCCACTTAACCATCTTTGTTCCGAAGTGAAACTCACCAGCCTCGGGAATCTCTCCACCAAACGGGACTTCTCATCACTGGACATGGTGCAGACCAGAGGGTTCCGAAGCTTTACTGTGAAAATATTGTCAATTGGCAGTTGGAAAAATGTTAAGGAGCCAAACCAATCCAGGCACCAGCTTTGGGAATCTTTAGAAACTCTTTGGGAAGTGCAATCAGTGGAGAATGCAGAAGGGTGAACTGTCGGACCGGACAGAGGCCAGAATATTGACTCTGATGTTGTCGGGACAGGAACTGGTCTGAGACATTGAAAAAAATCTCACTCCTGTACATGGGGAATAGAAACTTCATCTGGACTGCGCGACAATGAAAATCTCTGGAACACACAAGGCAAAAGAGGAGATTATCCCTGATGGAGGTGAGCTGGTTCCCAGTGACATGGGTGTGTCTGTCTTGTGGGTATCAGACTGTTCAAATGTCTCCATAATGAATGGTTCAGTCTTTCATTTGGAAAAGTAAAACTGATAGAGGACAATAGTAGTTCAGGGAATGGCACATTGAATTTGGAATTCAGTCACGGACTGCTTTTGAGGATCGTCGAATTTGTTAGGTTGGAAGTTTCAGCGCATTCGACCGTTAACTGAAACGTCCTTGTGGATTATAGTAAAGAATCTTTCCGTTGAATTAGCAGGATCTATATTGACTGATGGGGCCACAGCAGGCGGCAGGACGTGGTAACACGAAATAAAAATGCGCTCAGCTCAAACACAAGAAGCATGCTCTTTCGGTATGGTGGATCAACAATAAGGCATTTTAAAGAAGTTTAAGCAACGATCCTTCAATGTACAGGACATGCAAAGCCAGGATATGACACCATACTAGTCTCGTTATTACCAGGCGCTTTAACTAATTCATCAACGGTGTCAGCGCAGACAATGCTGTTCAAATCCATATGTGTATTTAATTCGCTGTTCAATCACAGTAACTTGGACATTTGTTA
>NW_025151570.1:0-1382 GCF_004010195.1 Chiloscyllium plagiosum | reverse complement strand
GGTTAGATACAGAGTAAAGCTCCCTGTACAGTGGCCTCACCGTCGCTCCCCTGTTGCCCGTCGGCGTTGCCCTGGCTCCCGTAGCCGTTCATGTTTGCCATCCCGTGCACGTAGACCGCGATGGTCACATTGTCGGCCGCCCGCACCTCGTGCCTCCCTTCCTCCGATCCCAGCTCCACCTCCGCCCAGGAGTACTCCGTGTTGGGGACGGTTTTCCAGGCCGCGCCGATCTCCCTCTGGTCCAGGAGGACGTGCCCGGTGTGCCCGGTGGGCGCCACCACCGTCAGGAAGTTTTGGAAGCCGTGGAGGGCCTGGGTGACGTAGGAGTTGGCGAACTGGCGGCTGGGCGCCAGCACGGTCAGGAAGGGATCGTAGCCGGTGTTTCGGCTCGTCTTGCCGCCCGGGGAGAAGTGGAGCACCATGACGGGCTTGTCCGCGCTCAGCACCACCGGCCAATCCCGGGACAGCTTGAACCAGGAGGCCTCTCCCTCCTTCAGCGTCCGCGGTGTTCGCTCGGTGCTGGCTTTGACCACCGTCCGCTCCGATGCCACCACGTAGAGCTGGTCGTACTTCCTCTGGCTGGAGGTGGGCACAGCCACGTACTCGGTGCCCCATCTCTCCACCGGTGGCAGGTGCTCATAGACGTGGTTACACTTGAACCGCACCATGCTGCAGCTGTGCCCCGAGACCAGGGCGAAGGGCACCAACCCTTCCACCTTGGTGCCCGTCAGGTCGTTTTGGCTCTGGAACAGCGCGCTCTGGTAGGGCGCCAGGGAGAACGTGAGGGTGTTGCCCTTGGGGTGAAGGTGACCCTCGAACTGGACGGCCTGGCTGAGCTTCACCGTCACTCGGTTGGCGCTCCCGGCGTTGACCACGCCGAACTCCTTGAACATCGCCTTGGGCCCGGTGGGTGGCGTGAAGACATAGTAGGTGGTGCCCAGGGCACAGAGGGGCGGCACCACCGCGGTGTCGGTTGAGAGGGGCTTGATGCTGACGCTGGTCACCGTCACCCCCTTGTCGGCGCTCACCGTCACCGTCTTTGTGGTCAGCTGGCTGCCCGTCACCTCGTTGCAGGGCGTCACCTCGACGGTGCCAGTCTCACCCGGACCCAGCGCCAGTTCCTGGTGAAACTCCTTCGCCCCCCGCACCCTCACCGTCACCGCGGTATCTGCCTCATAGCCGTTGACCAGGAGGAGCAGGCGCACGTCTGAGTTCTTGTAGTTGCTCTTGAAGTTCTCCATGAAGATGGTGACAAACTCCGTCCCACGGTGGGCTCCACGACACAGGCCTGCAGCCCCAGCCCAGCCCAGAGGGGGGCGCCACGGGACGAGCAGGGAGGGGTGCGAGGGTGGGGTGGGGAGAGAGGTAGAGGAAAGGGGGAA
>NW_025151569.1:0-1382 GCF_004010195.1 Chiloscyllium plagiosum | reverse complement strand
TAACCCTGATAACATGCCGGCGATAGTCCTGAAAACTTGTACTCCAGAACTTCCCACTTCCCTAGACAAGCTGTTCCAGTACGGTTAAAAACCGACAATGGGTAAAAAAAACTGCTCAAGTATGTTCTGTACATAAAACGCAGGACAAATTCGACCCATCCAAATACCGCCTCATCAGTGTACTCTCCATTATCAGTAAAGTGATGAAAGGGCTCATCAACAGTGCTATCAAGCAGCACCTACTCAACTATAACCAGCTCAGTGACGCCCATTTTGTGTTCCACCAGGGACACTCAGCTCCTGACCTAATCACAGCCTTGGTTCAAACATCGAAAAAGGAACTCTATTCCAGCTCTTGACATCAAGGCTGCATTCTGACAAATGTGACATCAAGGACTTCAAACAAAAAGGGTATCACGGGCCAACACTCCATTATTTGAGTTAGACCTGACAGATAGGAAGATGGTCATTGTTGTTGGAGGTCAGTCATCTCAGCTCCAGAACATATCTGCAGTAGTCCCTTAGGATGATGTTCTAGGTACAAATACCTTCATCAGCAGCTTCAACAATGACCTTCCTTCCATCATAAGGTCGGAAGTGGGGATTATCCAGGCTTGGGCTGACAAGTGGCAAGTAACATTCGTGCCACACAAATCCAGACAATGACCATCACGAATAAGAAACAATATAACCAGTTGTTATTCAGCAGCATTATCGTATCTAAATTTCCCCACTGTCAAAATCTTGGGGGGTATCATTGACCATAAACTGAACTGGACTCACCACAGATAAGTGCAGATCAGAGGCTAACTCACCTGCTGACTTCCCAAAGCCTGTCCAACATTTACACGGCACAAGTCAGGAATGAGATGGAAGAATCCTCACTTGCCTGAATGAGTGCAGCCCCAACAACACTAAAGAAGCTTGACACCATCCAGGGTAAAGCAGCCCATTTGATTTGCACCACATCCACAAGCATTCATTCCCTTTCACCACGGTCGCTCAGGAACAGCAGTACGTACTATCTACTAGACACAATACAGATATTCCACAAAGATCCTCAGAGAGCCCTTTCCAATTTCACGAACACTTCCATGTAGAATGACAAGGTCAGTCGACTTTTGAGAACACCACCAACTTAACATTCCCCTGAAAACCAGTCAACATCCTGATTTGGAAATATATCGACGTTCCTTCCCTGTTGCTGGTTCAAAACACTGGAATTCCCTCCTTAATCACAACGCACAGCACGTAGATTGCACCAGTCTGGAAAGTAGCTCACCACCAACTTCTCAAGGGCAACTCGGGACGGGCAAGAAATGCTGGGCCCATCCAGTGATGCCCACATTCAAAAACAATTTTTTAAAAAAAAAAGTTCCAAG
>NW_025151568.1:0-1382 GCF_004010195.1 Chiloscyllium plagiosum | reverse complement strand
CCTCACTCTCGTCTCAGCGTCCCCCAATTCCATCAGTTTTCTCTCTCCTCCCCAACCGCATAATCACATTGAAGTCCAATAAGTGGCACTTCATCGCAGTTGATTGGCATTAATAAATCAACAGCATGACCCTCACCTGTCCTCTCTGATCTTGGAGCAACAATTTGAATTGCATTTGTCAGGGATAATTCTCTGTTAACATATCCATGCCATTTGTCTGTTATAACCCCATGTTGTTTTCGGCACATTTTCCTGTCAGATGATCGACTATAAAAGGTCTGTCAATATTTTATTTATATTGTATTGACTGATCACTCGTTGCAGACTGTATGTTGCCAATTATAAACAGAGAAACTCAATTATGTTCTGAGAATCCTCTGTCATTACTCGCATATCCAATTCAGATTGAATGATAACACACAATCAATCTACCGTCGCCAACATTCCTTCCCTCAGGCACCCTCACATGTCCCATTTCCGAATTTGTAACTTTTATATGTTATTTTGAAATTTAATAATAACCTTAGTGAATTGAAAGGGGTTAACTGGAGCTATTTGTTCAGCAACTGTGATTAATATCTGTCGCTGTGGATCCTAGATGTGTCACTGGAGGATTAGCCTCTTCATCAAATAAGGGCTGCTTCGATGTGATAGCCGATTGTATTAACAGAAGCATCACCGACAGCACTAATAGGGATCAGCAGCTCCAGAGAGAGGGGAGGGAGAGATCAGAATCTGAGAACAATAGACTGGAATGTTCCAACAACGGATCAGAATCTAGAACATTAGACTTGAATGTTCCAACAATGGATAGGAGTTTATCCGATGGTCTTTACTACCTTTCTCAGCCTTGTGAAGAATTGGGATCGAAGATATCCTTTGGATTATACAAGGTGGTTACTATCCCATCCTCGCTATAGTTGGTTCCAACAATGGATAGGAGTTTATCCGATGGTCTTTACTACCTTTCTCAGCCTTGGACATCATTAGCATCGCGGATCGAAGATATCCTTTGGATTATACAAGGTGGTTACTATCCCATCCTCGCTATAGTTGGTGTTCCTAGTAAGTCATTCTCTTTGTGTATTAAACCGGGTTGAACTGTGTTTCTGCTCATGTTAGGCAAATTTTGGAAAAGGAAAAATTAGTGTCTTCACTAACAATCAAAAACTCCATTCGTGATAAATTCTATAAAGCAAATTACTATTTATAAATTGCTCATTGATATGCGAGAAAGAATAGGACTGTTCTGAAACTCCATAATCCTTAAGCTCTGTACAGATCTACATTTCCATAACCTCCCCACTCACTAATCCTGCCCAGTACCACCATTACGATGCACCGGTCTCCTCCTCAGCCTCAGTGCAACTTCTGAATAAACT
>NW_025151567.1:0-1382 GCF_004010195.1 Chiloscyllium plagiosum | reverse complement strand
ACCTATCCAGATCCATTTGTAAGGTTCATATATTCTCATTGCAATCTACCATCACGCCTATTTATGTGTCATCCACAAATTTGGCAAATGAGCCTTTTATACGTGTATCCAAGTCACAAATGTGGATTGTAAATAGCTGGGATCCAAGGACCCAACCCTGTGGCACCTGACTAGTTACTTCTTGCCATCCAGAAAAAAAAGCCATCAATTTGGACTGTGTCTTCTGCCCATCAGCCAGCCACCTATCCAAGCTGATAAATCAGCCCATATCGCATATGATCTAACCTTGCGAGTTAATGCTTTCTGTGGCACTTTAGCAAATGCCTTCTGAAAAGCCAGATATATTACATCTACAGGACCCCTATTATCCACTTGTTACATCGATGAAGAACTTAGTCAAATCTGATTTGCCCATCATAAAACCATGCTGACTCTGATGGATAGAGTTTTGACTTTTCAAACGTCCTGATATTGCTTCCTTGATAAATTGACCCTAACACCTGCCCAACAACAGATGTTAAACTAACTGGTCTGCAATTTCCCACATATTGCCTGCCTCCCTTTCTGAATACAGGCATTACATTAGCATTTTTCCAATCCACTGGAAACATAAGATCCTAAGATATAGGAGCAGAAACTAAGCCATTCAATCATGGCTGAAACGTTTCTCAAATCCATTCTCCCGCTTTCTTTGATCACCTTGACAATCAAGAACCTACCTATCTCTGTATTAAATAAATTCAATGAATCTTTCTCATGTCCAGGGAATTTTGGAATATTGTAACTAATGAATCCACAATCTCCACTGCCATTTCCTTTAGTACCCTAGGATGTAGGCCATCAGGCCCAGGGGAGTTGTTTGCCCTCAATCCTAACAGTGTACCTATCAACGTTGATTGTTTAAGTTCTACCTTTTCTATAGCCTTTGAATTGCTCGTTTCAATACGAATCGTACTGCTGTCCTCCAACGTGAAAACTGAGGAAAAGTATTGAATTAGCAGCTCTGTCATTTCAGTGTTCCCCTTATTAACTCACCTGTTTCACCTTCCAAGGAACCAACATTTACTTTAGCGACACTGTTCCCTTTGGCAGACCAACAGAATCTTTTGATATTTTATGCTAGACTTCTTTCATAATTTACCTTACCTATTTCTATTCATTTTCGAAAATCCCTTTGTTTGTGTCTGGAAGGTTCCCGATGTTTCAGCTTTCCAAAGGTCTGGAGTAACATTCCTGAACAGGCTGGGGGCGGGGAAAACCAACCCCCATTGTCCCCTATTGGTTGGAGGGCTCCCCCAACCACGCCCCATCAGTTGGTGACGACATAGTATGGACCACGCCCCCTGTGTGTTGGCGCATGTGCAATGGGACAAAGACAGTGT
>NW_025151566.1:0-1382 GCF_004010195.1 Chiloscyllium plagiosum | reverse complement strand
TCAGGATTCAGATCCTCAGTAGATAGAGATAGGCAAGTGGGAAGCAAAACAAAGGTCACATTTCATGTACAAAAGGGGATTGAATATGAATGAGCAATGATTTAATTGTTTGAAAACTTACAGCATGGGGGTCGGATCACAGTGTATGTGGCAGTTCTCTATTCCAACAATACTCAATACTTCGTAGAAATCTTTCACCCACGAGACTGCTTTAAGGCACATCTCAAAAACTCACCCAGTAGAATTATATTCTGTATGAACATATAATATTCTGCAGCAGCAAATGTACAACCTTCAGCCATCATTTCCTCTTTAAAAATAATGATCCATTCTTTCTTTTTCACATACAGAGTAAACAGATTGACTTCATTACAAATGCATTTTTAAAAAAAAAGACATTAAACTCCAGATAGCTCTGACCATGAAATATTTTATCTCAAAAGGTTGATTCAGCACTGACGTCAAAATGCATGAGGTCACAGAGTCAGTTACACAACAGACCCAGCTCATCCGCACCAACCAGATATCCCAACGTGATCTAGTCCCAGTTTGCCAGCATTTGGCCCAAATCCTTCTCAACCCTTCCTATTCATGTACCCATCCCAATGCCTTTTAAAAGGTACAAGTTGTAATTGTACCCCTCTCCACCACTCTGGCAGCTCATTCCATGTGTGCAGCTCCTTCTGCCTGAAAAGTTATCCGTCAGGCCCTTTTTAAATCTTTCCCTATCACCTTAAACCTATGTCCTCTAGTTTACAACTTTCCTGCCCTGGGAAAAAAATCTTGGCTACTCACCCTATCCATACCTCTCATGATTTCATAAACCTCTACAAAAAACCCTTCAGCCTCCAATGCTCCATGGGAAAATACTTCAGCCTATTCAGCCTCTCCCTGCAGCTCAGTCCCGGCAACATCCTTGTAAATCTTTTCTGCACTCTCTCAGATTTAACATCCTTCCTACAGAAAAGTGATCAGAACTGTATGCAGTATTCCAGACGAGGCCTCACCAATGTTCTGTACAGCTGCAACGTAACACTTCAACCACTACAGTCAATGTTCTGACCAATGAAGGCAAGCACGACAAATACCTTCTTCACCACCCTCTCTACGTGCAACTCCACTTTCAAGGAACTATGCACCTGCATCCCGAGGTCTCTTTGTTCAGCAACACACCCAGGGCCCGACCATTAACTGTATAAACTACTGGCTAGATAGAAAACTTTAAAAATGAGATTTGATAGAGAAGTTTAAAAATGAAGACCATAAGACAGAGGAGTGGAAGGAAGGCCATTTGGCTCATTGAGTCCACTCCGCCATTTAATCATGGCTGATGGGCATTTCAACTCCAATTACCCGCACTCTCTCCGTAGCCCTTAATTCCT
>NW_025151565.1:0-1382 GCF_004010195.1 Chiloscyllium plagiosum | reverse complement strand
GAGGTCAAAGATGTTCCCTCCCCTTTGTCGCATTCTCCCCATCCAGCAGGTAAAAACAATGACTGCAGATGCTGGAAACCAGATTCTAGATTACAGTGGAGCTGGAAAAGCACAGCAGTTCAGGCAGCATCCGAGGAGCAGTAAAATCGACGTTTTGGGCAAAAGGCTGAGCACCTCTTGGTGGTAGTTTTGAAATGGCCAACCCAGTATACAGTTTCCACTTTCGCTGCTCTCTCAGTGCTTCCTGTAAGTGTTTTTCAATATGGAGGAACACTGATCGTTCAGTTGAGGGAGGGGAGTCAGCAAGAGTTTCTGTGTCGCTGTTTGAACTGAAACCTTGAAGCTGAGTGAGGGGAGTCAGCAGGAGATTTATGTGTCAGTGTTTGATTTGAGCCCGTGAGGCTAAGGGAGGCAAATCAGTAGTAGGTTCCCGTGTCGGTGTTTGATTTGGTACCGTGAGGCTCAGGGAGGGGAAACAGCAGGAGGTCTCCGTGTCAGTGTTTGATCTGACACCATGGGACTGAGGGACAGGGGTTTCCAAGAGGTTTCCGTGTCAGTGTTTGATCTGATGACAAGAGGCTGAGGGAAGGGAGTGAGCAGCAGGTTTCTATGTCAGTGTTTGATTTGACGCCTTGTGGCTTAGGGAGGCAAATCAGCAGTAGGTTCCCGTGTCGATGTTTTATCTGGCAGCATGAGGCTCAGGGAGGGGAGTCATCAGGAGGTTTTCGTGTTAGTGCTTGATCTGACACCATAATGATGAGGGAGGTGAGTCAGCAGGAGGTTTCCATGTTCGTGTTTGATCTGACAACAAGAGGCTGAGGGAGGCGAGGCGGTAGGATGTCTAAGTGTCAGCGTTTGATTTGACACCATGGGACTGAGGGAGAGGGGCTACCAAGAGGTTTCCGTGTCAGTGTTTGATCTGATGACAAGAGGCTGAGGGAGGGGAGTCAGCCGGAGGTCTACATGTGAGTGTTTCCTCTGACACCATGGGGATTGAAGTAGAGGGGTTACCAAGAGGTTTTCGGGTCAGTGTTTGACCTGACGCCATGAGGCTGAGGGAGAGGAGTCAGGGGGATGTTTCCATGTCAGAGTTTGATCTGAATCAATGAGGCTTCCCGAAGTCACGCTGTTGCTTGACCCGTCTGTCAGGCAGCTCTCCCAATTATGGCCCGACAACACAGTCGTTAGGAAGAAGGGCTTTGCGGTGTAGAAACGGCTTTTTACTTTTTACTTTAACAGAATGGCCTCGCCTGTGCTGTGTGACATTGTCTCTATGACTCTTGTGATTGGACCCTCTTTCAGTTTCTTGCAGTGCCTTGTCAGTTGAACAGATTCCTCCAATTTGTTCGTCATTGAGTCATTGTGGAATTCTATTTTGAAGC
>NW_025151564.1:0-1382 GCF_004010195.1 Chiloscyllium plagiosum | reverse complement strand
GGGCTGACTGCTGTTTACCTATCATTTTTAATACTGTTTCAAATTTGCAGTGCTTATCTTTAAATGCTTGTTCTTGAAGCTAGAATCAGGTGGAGTATAGGAGATTGAGGGGTGACATCCTAGAAGGTTTTAATACCATGGGAGGCATGGATAGGGTGATTAGCCAAGTTATTTTCGACAGGATAAGAAAATGAAGTTTGTGAGAAGACTTGCACAGGAAAATGAAATCATAGAGAGCATATGTTTATGGTGTAAGAGGGAAGATTTAAAAGGGAGGAAGGGGAAGCTTCTTTTACACAGAGGGTGATGTGCTTATGGAATGACCTCTCAGAGAAAGACTGGCAAATGCAAGCACAGCTCCAACATTTACAAGGCATTTTAACAAACATATAAATGGGAGCCGTTTTGAGGCGTATGGGCCAAATACAAGCAGATGGGACTAGTTTATATTGGTAAAACCTGGCTGGCATGGATATGTTGGACCAAAGATTGTATGTGCGCGCGATATGACTGTCTGAATATAGAAAATAAAGAAAGGGGAAGAAAAGATGTGATGTAAGCAATTTGGCTAGAAACATAAAAACAAATAGCACGAGCTTTTCCATGTATGTAAGAAGAGTTCAAGAGGTGTGCGAGATCTTTGGTAAAAAGAAAGATATATTGAGGACATTTGGAGGTTGTGACTGGGAAACTGGCGACAGGAAACAGATAGATCACTTACACCAGTATTTTACATTGTTCCTCACTGGTGAAGGTGCTGTAAATATTTCAATGATATAAACAAAATGGTAATAGGAGGGAAGTTCTTGAACTCTCTCTAACAAAAGGAACAAGGCATTTCTCAAACAGATGAGACCAAGGGTAAACAGGTCATCAGCAATTCATAGCTGGTTTTAAAAGAAGTGCTCACAGAGTGGCTGGTGACTCTGTGTGAAATATTCAATAACTCGCTGGATTAAAGGAGTGATCCAGTGAAACTGGAGACCCTCCAATGTGGCGACTGTCTTCAAGAAAGGAGCGAGACTGAAAGCAGGAACCATTAAGCCTAACCATTGTAGTTACGAATCTGTGAGAGTCTGTTGTTAATGAAGGGACTACAGGACATTTAGAAAAGTTTCACACAGAGTCAGCATGGTCTTGTTAACGGCGAACTATATTTTGCCTGTAAAATCATGCAAAGTTTTTCTGGAGATCCCTGAGAATGTAACTTTGATAAAGGTGGACTGGTAGACATGAGGCTTTCTAGAGATTTTCCACAAGGTATCACAAAGTAAATGTTCTTACACAAGACAGAAGCTTGTAGTATGACGGATAATGCATTAGCATGGGATGACAATTGGTAAACATTGAGAAATCGGAGAGTCAGGATTCATCGATCTTGA
>NW_025151563.1:0-1382 GCF_004010195.1 Chiloscyllium plagiosum | reverse complement strand
ACTAAATTATATTTGATCTCGCAACCATCAAGTGGAATTATTGTAATATAATAAATGCGCAACCCTGTCGTAATCCGTGTTTCTGCATTACGATGGGATTCTTTTGTGCAACACTAAAAACGAAAACGCAATGCTCTGAAAATAGTGGATTAATATTAACAGAACCCCTGTAATTTTAATTTCTATTTCAACCTTAAACTGTATCATATCATAGAATGCAACCATATAAATTACCACGTGCTCACATTAACATACAATTGAAAAATTTTCAATACATATATGAACATGAGCTTGATCATCAATAGAAGACCCAACACTTTCGTAATTAAAAAAAAACAAAGTTTTGTAGTTAACGTTATTTACCAGGGACACCAATAAGTGCGAGAATGGTGTAGCAAATGACAAAGAATGGGCCGTTCGCTGCACCGTGCATTGTCTTTCAAAACGTGGAAGTACTCCCGAAGCTTCACACGTTATCTCTAAGACGCAAGCAAATCATCCCTCATTTATTTCGAGTAAGCAAGTCCACAGGGGCAAATAACTGACAACACGTGCATTCAGAATATTTCATTGAACCAGCGTGTTAACTCACCCATGAGTGCCCAACTCTCTTTCACAGCAGAAAGGTGAATCACCTCGAAGAACATCTTAGTATAGTTAATGTTGCAAATGCCAAATTGCCACAGACCATGCCTGCATGAATCCATATCTTAGAATCGCTTTTGTTAAATGCTGATACGTGGCCCTTTCACAATTTTTTGTTTCTTATCATCATTGAGATATTCCCAATTAATGCACATTCATAGGTATCCGTTTACAGTAGTATTTGGCTCCTCATCAGGTGTTCGAGTGTTTTATATGATCATGTTGCCCAATGTCATTATTGACTGAAAATCCGCAGCATTGATCCGAGTTGACTTCTGGCTAATTAGGAATGGGCGATAACTTGTGTCATAATTACCAAAACACACCTCCCAGAAATGATGAAGAAAGAAAAAAAATCGAACTATTGTTCCTGCTCTATCTGAACTTTCACGGCGAATATGTATCTATTGTCATATTCTTTAACACAACAAGGAGACATTCGTTATAGATCTTCCTTCTGTGCCTTCATTTGTTTTCTTATGTGAAAATACTCAGTTTGAAAACAATGCTATGAAGTAACAGTTAAATCCGCAAATAATTATGAGAGCTTGACATTGCTTGCCATTGACTGCTGCCAATGGATGCGTCAGTTGTAGAGAGAAAGTACCTGGAACCTAGGATTATGTGGCAATAATCATTTCGTCTTCACTGTCAACGGGTTGGTACCAGGGAACTGGAGAGTGGCGAATGTTGTTCCCCTGTTTAAAAAAGGGAACAGGGATAACCCCTGGAAATAC
>NW_025151562.1:0-1382 GCF_004010195.1 Chiloscyllium plagiosum | reverse complement strand
ACAAGAACTAGTTTAGATTTTATTAGATTCCCTTCAATATGAAGATGACACTTCGGTCCAGCAAGTCCACACCAACTCTCCAAAGAGTAATCCACCCAGACCCAGTTCCCTCTAAATGACGCGCCTAATGATCTGGGCAGTTTAGAATGAATCCCACAGAGACCTGGAAAAACTAAATTCTCCCTCTGCGTTCCATATTACTGACCTTAAAAATATCAGATAGGGAGGATTGTGGGGTCTCCACATTTTGAGAGGGTTTCAGGTTACACTGATAAAGAGGGATATTGGGACTTTTGGAGTTTACAGAGTTTACAGAGATTTGGAACTGTTTCATTGTTAGAGAGATATTTTTAGGGTCAGTAATATGGAACGCAGAGGGAGAGTTTAGATTTTATTAGATTCCCTACAATATGGAAACGACACTTCAGTCCAGCAAGTCCACACCAACTCTTCAAAGAGTAATCCACCTAGACCCAGTTCCCTCTAAATGATGCACCTAATGCTCTGGGTTGTTTAGAATGGCCAATTCACCCGACTATTTTTGGACGATGGGAGGAAACCCATGCAGACACAGAGATAACTTTCTAACTCCATGCAGACAATCCCCCAGGAGTAGAATCGAACCTGGGTCTCTGGCGGTGGCGAGGTAGCAGTGCTTACCACTGACCCGCCATGCCAACCTAAACTGCAGAGCTACACAAAGTGAGGGTGTTTGAGGTACAGGGAGGAGCACGCAGAGATGTGGAGTGTTGTGTAAGCTGGTAAAAGGTCTGGAGGTGTTTACACAGATAAGGAGGTTGGTAGGCATGGGAGATGGTTACAGAGGTCGTGTGTTGCTATAGGCCAGGAGGCAGGAGTGTGATCGGGCCTGCAGAAGGTGACAGTGATATCATGTTTTCTTGGGGCTTGAGGAAGGTACACAGGTGGATATTTTGGTCCGGGTTGGAGGATTTTACAGAGACAGGATGGACTGCAGTTATTGTGGAAAACCACAGAAATGGAGATTATTGTACTGAGTGCAGGAAGAGATTATTGAGATGGGCATGTTATCGAGACTGGAGCAATGTGCCAATAGGGAGAGTCGTCAGCATTGTAGTAGGTTTCAAATATACAGCAATGTAATGGGAGGGGTGGAATAGGAACTTTTCTGGCAATTACAACCACTCAAGACACTGGTGCAGATGACTTGGACCAAAAGGTGTGTTTCCTTGCTGTATGACTCTATCACATGACAAGTGACCGCGTGAGGGGGGTGTAATAGGGAACAGAAAGATCCCAGGTTTCAATACCACCTTCTTGAGGGAGGCCTCCTTTCCCCTCTGTTGTCCTAATGCTCACTAAGGCAGCATAGGCCTGGATTGATAATTGTGAACTTCCTGTAT
>NW_025151561.1:0-1382 GCF_004010195.1 Chiloscyllium plagiosum | reverse complement strand
AGATACACATACACGTGATACAGACACGCACAATTGCATTAACACACTTAGACATAGTTACAGACAAACACAGACACACTGATGCAAACAGGCACACTGAAACTAACACGCGCACAGAGGTACACTCGCACACACAGACGTTTCAGTGCATCAGTGCAAGCACAGACATGAAAGTTCCAAGAAATGATTACTTAAAGCACTATGTCGAAGTAATAGATAATGTATTGGCAAAACGGAAAGTGACAGTTTGTCACGAATGGCATTGCAAAATTATCAATTTGAGGCAAGATCCTGCCTCTGGAATTTCATTCTTGTACAGCTACTTTCAATTCACTTCCTCTTTGCTACAGAAGGTTGGAAGACTTTAATGGAACATCTATGGTACTCGTTAAGGTGTTCCAACAATGTGACAGGCTTTCAGCTCAACGAGTTTGCTGTGAGGAGAAACGAAAAAAGAAAGAGCGAGCATTCGGCTGTTGTTTCTCTTCTCGGTTGCATTTTCTCGTTCTCTTAGTTGAAAAATACATTTGTGTTATTTGGTCCCAAGTTCGACCAAATGAACTTTTCCCAGTCTGTATCACTCCATCGCAGCTCCTTCTTTCATGCCAATGCATCATAACTTCTGTCATTCACGGTGCTATTTCTTTTGAAATCAAGAAAATCCCATCTTTAAGGATAAAGGTTAAACTGGTATATCCTTTGTAAAGGTAATGTCCTCACGATGTACTAATTTTTGATTTATGTTTTCTAATTTACTTGCCATTTCTGCATCCCATTTCGCATCTCTCCATCCATCTGACAATTTATTAAATGACTGCGTTCTTGTGTGAGCGAGTTGAGCTCTAATCCATACATTTCCCTGATCCACATTATTGACACAATGGTAAATATTTGTTGATCCGTTCTTGGAAGCCATCGAATAGTTATATCTTCACATTACAACTTCACAGTTTATCTAAACTTTTTTTCCTGTTGTCTGAACAGGGCTCTGCCTTTCTGTGGAGAAGCTGAGAAGTGTTGAATGGCCTCGTCGACTTTTGTGTAACTGTTTTTGGGTTGATTCTAATAGTCCTGACTCCTCGGATGATATCTTTATGTGTCTATGCAACAGCCTCAATGGGTTGACCGAGACAATATCACATGATTTGGGAGGTGTCTTTCACGATTCGTTCCCTCGAGCCGATTACACAATTTGCAAACATTATGGTTGAACAAATGGTAGGCGAAAAACCATGTTGTCTGTTCCCATTGAAGGGTCCATTGAGGATCTGTCAAACACAATCCTGAAATCTTCAGTAACCTTCACTGTTCCGTGAAGAAGGGAAAGCCGACACACAGCGCATACTGATATCCAACTTCACTGGGAATACCAGTACTTTTGC
>NW_025151560.1:0-1382 GCF_004010195.1 Chiloscyllium plagiosum | reverse complement strand
CTTTTTGACTTCTGTTAATATGTTCAGAAACTGTCTTTTACATGGATGAGAACAGAAACTGCTTCCTTAATAAGCACCATGGAATTTTGTAACTTTTCTGATTCGCGTCCCATCGATTCCCACATTGGTTTCCACCTCAGCTGGCAGCCATGTCACTCATGTCCTGATGTGGACATTCTGCAGCAAGTTGCATGGATAAGGTGAAAGACAAGGAAATGCCAACTCGAACTGGCACCAAGGTTTGAGCATCCTCACAATGTGATCTGTCCTTCTCGGATTGTCCTGATACCTCGGCTTTTCAGGTAGAGAACATTCTTTGGTACGCTTATTCTGCAAAACAGTCGCAGTAATTGAAACTATGCTGCACGGTATGAAGTGAAACACGGCCTGCTCAGCTTTGTGCATTTTCCCTGTCATCCGAAATGTTTTGTGTTCCGTTCTGTTTCGAGCAATGGTCGAAATAATTTACCAAAGCAAGAATCGAAATTCCAGTAATTAGATTAGATTACTTACAGTGTGGAAATAGGCCCTTCGGCCTAACAAGTCCGCACCGACCCGCCGAAGCGCAACCCACCCATACCCCTACATTTACCCCTTACCTAACACTACGGGCAATTTAGCATGGCCAATTCACCTGACCCGCACATCTTTGGACTGTGGGAGGAAACCGGAGCACCCGAAGGAAACCCACGCAGACACGGGGAGAATGTGCAAACTCCACACAGTCAGTCGCCTGAGTCGAGAATTGAACGCTGGTCTCTGGCGCTGTGAGGCAGCAGTGCTAACCACTGTGCCACCGTGCCGCCCACAAATGTCATGCAGTAATGTCAAGCAACTCATGGTTATTTTATCAAATCATGACAGAACATGGATTCTTACACTCACATATACATTTGTAGCTGAAAATAGTGTCAGAAGATAGATTCAGCTTTCCATTGAGTTTTGTGTGGGTTGATAGGCCATCATTATCTGCTGTGAAATTGATATCAGAGTCGGGCATATCCCAACTGTATGCGAGGAGGACAAGGACCGCGAAATGTTTTCCCTGTGCTTTTTCATCTGTTGTTCTGCAGGAGCACAATTGAAAATGTATGAAAATAGGCCGCACGCACGCGCGGGTGTTACCGTGGCCGTTCTCGAATGGGATGTTGCTTCCAATCCCACCACTGCCATTTCTGTTGGTCAACAGCAAAGCTGCAGCGTGTTTAAGTGCCGTGTTCAAACCAAAAAAAAAAGACCTGGTAGGTTTGCTTGTTGGAAAATTAACGACGGTGTGGGAGAGTGCAGTCTCTCTCAAAGGGGTCAGTTTCTGTGCTGTCATGGTTGTGTTTGCCTCCCACATATAAAATCACAAGCAGCTTTACCACCACTGTTTTTTTTCC
>NW_025151559.1:0-1382 GCF_004010195.1 Chiloscyllium plagiosum | reverse complement strand
TGTTCATTTCTGCTCACCTGCTCCAAATAGTCAGCCTCCAGTGATCACAGCTGTCAGTGGCCATCCCCCATCTGTCAGCAACAGTGTCCACTATCTTCATATGTTGATTACAAGTGTCCCCTTTATCTGTTGGTCACAGCAAGATTAACTTTAAAAGGATCTCTCCTCCAGTGGATATCTTTTCCTAATCCAATGTAGTTTAAGTTATAAAAGGAGTCAAATTAACATACTTGCTTAAGTTAAAGAAATGGTGTGTTTGTTAGCTACTAAATGCAAGAAAAGATAATAAAATGTGGTATGCACATGCACAGATTGAAAATGTGAATTAAGTAAGAAATAATAGTCACAAACATACATGAGTCATTCTCTGGATTTCATGAAGAGTAGATAGTGGAATGTTATGGTTATTAAACTGAATGATTTGGGTAATGCTGAGGTTAGTAGTGAAGCAGTTGATTTTAAGACGTTTGCCTCTGCAAGTTGGCTGATTGGTTTTTATACTCTTTCCATTTCAACAGCCAATTTCACTGACTTGTCTGACTCCAGCATTCAGAGCAAGAGGCAGAATTTTTCTTTGCCTGTGGCAAATGACTGTTCTCAGGGTGTGAACTTCAGTGTACAGTAGTCTACACGAGCACACCAACATATTAACACACAGAAACCAGGGGTTGGAGTAGAGTTTTAACTTTCTTTGCATGTTGTTGAAGGGTGAAACACAAAAACTCAGTATTTTGGGAGGCTGAGAGAGAAGTCATCCCCTCATTATCTCTGTAGACACAGAAAATCATAAGTCAGCATGTTTTGAATTGCATCTTTCCCTTTGAAAGGTTGCTATCTGAAGTTCCCTTGGCACCCTTTCATAGAACATAGAACATAGAACAGTACAGCACAGAATAGGCCCTTCAGCCCACGATGTTGTGCCGACCATTCATCCTCATGTATGCACCCTCAAATTTCTGTGACCATATGCATGTCCAGCAGTCTTTTAAATGTCCCCAATGACCTTGCTTCCACAACTGCTGCTGGCAACGTATTCCATGCTCTCACAACTCTCTGTGTAAAGAACTCACCTCTGACATCCCCTCTATACTTTCCTCCAACCAGCTTAAAACTATGACGCCTTGTGTTAGCCATTTCTGCCCTGGGAAATAGTCTCTGGCTATCGACTCTAGATATGCCTCTCATTATCCTGTACACCTCAATTAGGTCCCCGCTCCTCCTTCTTTCTCCAATGAAAAACGTCCGAGCTCAGTCAACCTCTCTTCATAAGATAAGCCCTCCAGTCCAGGCAGCATTCTGGTAAACCTCCTCTGAACCCTCTCCAAAGCATCCACATCTTTCCTATAATAGGGCGACCAGAACTGGACGCAGTATTCCAAGTG
>NW_025151558.1:0-1382 GCF_004010195.1 Chiloscyllium plagiosum | reverse complement strand
CAATAGACTGGAACCCTTTGAAATCTCAGGCCAGGTTTAGCATGAGGTTAGGTTTTGTTTTAATCACCCGACACTGTCCCCATCAATCTCTAACACAGGCATAGGGTTCAGTACAGATTAAAGCCCAATTACACTGTTCCCATCAACCACTCCCAGGACAGGAACAGCACTGAGTTAAATAAAGAATAAATCCCCCTTTACATTTTCCACATCAAACCCTCCCAGGGCTGGGACAATACTGTGCCAAATAGTAAACAAAACATCGTCCATGTAACCAGAAAATGACTGCATTCCATCTGTTGCTGCCATGCCTATTGTGGGCCACAGAGTGAGCTCCGAAACACCTCCAGGGCAATCTTATTCTGTACCTGTGGCTGTGGCTCTTTATCTGTGTCTGTGAGTCTCTCTCGGTTTCTGAAATTACCTCCCATTCCCTCGACAGTATTGAATAAATTTCAAAACTGCTCAATTACGTTTAAAACATTTTAGGATATCCTTAAGATTTTTTTGCAGGGTTTTTAAATATCCATCCTCACGTTACTTGCCGATATACAGTAATTCCTCTACATTTATATAGTCTGTAATCCACAAAGCAAATTAACATCTCGGGTCCGTGAACAATCCGGAAGTTCCATGAAGTGTCTCTCTTTATGCATGCGATTGGTCATTAACAGTAAGGAAGCATTCCTCTGAACTTTTTCACTGTGACGCCATCAGGAGTCCTGAGGACTACTTTGATTCTCAGACTGACTGTTCATCGTCACTGCAAAGAAAAATCAAATTTTAAAGATGCAGGTAAATCTCAACGAAAACAACTGCTGATGTGCTTCCCCAATGTTTCACTGATATTTTTAAGGATGAGATTTTCAGGAGGACATTTAGCTGAATGAAACCAGGAGCAGGACGAAGCCATTCAGCCCCTACAGCCTGCTCTCCATTCAATGTGATCATGCCTGATTCCCTATCTCAACGCTGTATTCCCACTTGCTCTCCAGAGGTCGTGGTGGAGAATGGTACAATTACAACAATTGGTTCACGTTTGTCGGAGGCATCGAACAGAAACTGAATGATCCCGTTGAAAATGGTGAGAAGTTCTTAAACATTATCGTTCAGGGGGATATATGGTATCAGAACTTTAACTGACAGTGGAGTCAATAATGCGGAGGACAATTGATACAGAAGAGTACAATTCAGCCCTCGACAATGCGCTGATCGGTTAATGTAATTTAAGATCAAACTAATCTGCATAACCTATCTTCCATGTGCCTATCCAAGAGTCGCGTAAACATCCATAATGCATCTGATTGAACTACCACCGCCACAGAGTCTGGTCGGTGCATAGAAAGATTTTACCTCTCATCTCCCCAATAACCTTCCTCCAA
>NW_025151557.1:0-1382 GCF_004010195.1 Chiloscyllium plagiosum | reverse complement strand
GGAGGCTGTGAGGATAGAGTGAGGAAGATGGAGGTTTTTTTTAAGAATCTGGACCTCCCAGATGTAACCTCGGAGCAGGTGTATTTCTTGAATGTCCCCCCTGACAACTCAGGGAGTGCAGGAGGTGGTGAGACAGCTCCAGAGCGGCAAAGCACCTGGGCCAGGTGGATTTCAGGTTGAGATCTCTCAAGAGTTTACAGGCAAATTGGCCGGACCACATATAGACAAATATAATTATTCATATTGTCAGGGTAGTCTCCCACCCTCTCTGAGAGAAGCACATACCTCTCTTATCCTTAAGAAAGGAAAAGCCCCAGATGACTGTACTTCGTACAGACCTATATCTTTATTGAATGTGGACTTCAAAATCCTTTCAAAAATGCTGGCATTGAGACTAAAGAGGGTTGTTGTGGTTCTGTTCGCCGAGCTGGGAATTTGTGTTGCAGACGTTTCGTCCCCTGCCTAGGTGACATCACCTAGACAGGGGAACGAAACGAATGCAACACAAATTCCCAGCTTGGCGAACAGAACCACAACAACGAGCACCCGAGCTACAAATCTTCTCCCAAACTTTGAACTAAAGAGTGTTTTACCATTTATTATAAAAGAGGATCAGACGGGATGTATTAAGGGTCGCAGATCTATTAATAACATCAGAAGAGTGTTTAAAATGGTACAAGTCTGCCAGCAAGGAGCAATACCGGATTAGTCATCTCCCTCGATGCAGAGAAAGCATTCGACTGAGTGGAAAGGCCATACCTTTTTTAATACTGTGGAGCAGTTTGGTATTGGAGAGATTTTTACCAAATGGGTTGCAGTGTTATATAATGACCCAAAAGCAGCGGTGATTACCAATGGCATAAGATCGGATGGTTTTAGTGTTGGCAGAGATTGTCGTCAAGGATACCCTCTCTCGCTACTACTATTTACACTAGTGATAAAACCGCTGGCAGAAGCCATCCAAACTGACCCCACTATAATGGCCCCGGAGGTAAGATCAGGCCAGCATAAAATTACTCTTTATGTGGATGACGTCCTTCTTTTCTTAAATAATCCATCGATATCTGTGCCCCGTTTAATTCAATTGGTTAATTTATTTGGCGTGATTTCAGGGTACAAAATTAACTTTATGAAATCAGAGACCATGCTGCTCGGAGGTCTCACCGGCATATCCCCATTTCCGGATGGATCCCACTTCCCCTTTCGGTGGTCACTGGGAGGTTTTCTCTATTTAGGCATTTGTATTACCGCGGTATTTGGTCAGCTGTATAAAGCTAATTAAACGTATTTATACGAGAAAATAAGGCGGACCTCCAGAGTTAGGAAGATGTCCCGATATCCTGGTTAGCAAAAATAGCTTTTGTCAAGATGAATATTCTCCC
>NW_025151556.1:0-1382 GCF_004010195.1 Chiloscyllium plagiosum | reverse complement strand
AAAAGTTTAGTGCATCAATTAGTCAATCACATACTCTTTAGTCAGAAGTGATTTTGTGTAAAGTCACACATTGCCCATGGTTCAGTGGAAAGTTTTGATTCAGTATAGTTATATATATTTTCTATTAATTGTGTATGCACAGTAGTTCTCATTTTTAGTGCTTCTTATTTGTAGTTAATTCCTCATAATAGAAATATCAGAGCAACAATAGTTACCCTCAGAGATTTTGTCTTCTTGGCATTGATGCAACTTCTTTTGACAGAGCCCTTAATATAATAAGAATAAAAACTATTAAACATCTTTTAGCTGTGTTCATCTGGTCAAAACCAGGAGTGTTATTACTTCAGGGCATAAAGTTGATGTTGAATATAATATCATCCTAACACACTGTATCCAATAATATTAACTGACATTTTTTCATAATGTCTGAGGAGAATTCTAGATATTTGATCTGATGCAAGATGTGGTTTAGATATGAGCACCAGTTGTACATGAAAGTGTTTGCTTATCAAAGAATGAAAACAAATTCCCAAATGATGTAGCTTTTTCCTAAAGTATAACCAAACACAAATCTTTAAAAGACATATGTTTACATATATTATTACAAAGAAAATTACATAGATTCAAGATAATGAGTAGAAAATGGATACCATGTTGTGATAATTTATAAAATTTAAAATCACAGAATTCTTAACATTTCCACAAATAACAATTGCACTTTTCTGATTTTTACTCCTCAAACAATCAGATGAAAGGGCTCTCTCTCAGTTAAAGTGTGCATGACTTTAAATATAATTATCCTGCGTCATGATATTCCTTCCAGAGAAATTTAATTCTTTTATTTTCCGAAACCCTTGTATGTGCCTTTCCAATGCATTGCATTTACTCCTGGGCAGTTCATCATCTTCCTGTCTTAGTTCGCAATTCTGGTCTCCCTCCTTTCAGAAGGATGTTGTAAAACTTGAAAGGGTTCAGAAGAGATTTACAGGGATGTTGCCAGGGTTGGAGGATTTGAGCTATAGGGAGAGGCTGAATAGGCTGGGAATGGTTTCCCTGGAGTGCCGGAGGCTAAGGAGTAACCTTATATAAGTTTATAAAATCATGAGGAGCGTGGATAGGATAAATAGACCAAGTCTTTTCCCTGGAGTCGGGGAGTCCAGAACTAGAGGGTATAGGTTTAGGATGAGAGGGGAAAGATGTAAAAGGGACCTAAGGGGCAACTTTTTTCACACAGAGGGTGGTATGTGTATGAAATCAACTGCCAGAGAAAGTGGTGGAGACTGGTACAATTACAACAACATTTAAAAGGAATCTGGCTGGGTATATGAATAGGAAGGATTTAGAGGGATATGGCCCAAGTGCTGGCAAATGGGACTAGATGA
>NW_025151555.1:0-1382 GCF_004010195.1 Chiloscyllium plagiosum | reverse complement strand
TTGGAGGGATATGGGCCGACTGCTGGCAGGTGGAACTAGATTGGATTGAGATATCTGGTCGGCATGGACGGGTTGGACCGAAGAGTCTGTTTCCATGCTGTACATCTCTATGACACTATGATTGGCCGAATTTGAATTTGTTTTTTGTACCATAGCAACACAGCACCACCTATTTGTGTCAAACAGATGTTACGTTGTTACCTTGTTCAGCACACTCTGTGCTTTCAGTCAGTCCTTGCTGGCTTCCTCTTTCTCTCTCTTAACACCAACACTTTCATAACACCTCCCCCCTTAGGAAAAAACTGAACCATCAAAATGAAAAGATGGCTTTTTTTTTCTCTATTCCTTAACCACAGTTCCATGACATATACATAACCTTAATCTCAGTTCATATTAACTTCTCACTACATATATATAACATTCAATAGTTACCAATCTCATATATATCAGTTAAATCCACGATGATTCACCTGTAATTGTAACACGTACGATTTGTAAATTAAAAGTCTGTAAAGTAAGACTCCAAAGAAATAGTCTCATATTCTTGTGTTTAAAATGTTCTAAGAATGTGAGAGGATTGTGATCCGACACATTGCTCATCATATACACATTAACATGTTGTAAGGCCACTACCAAACTCAATAGTTTTTTTGATTGTGGAGTATTTCCTCTGGTGGATGTTGAGCTTCTTTGAAAAGTAACCAAATGGCAGTTCGATCCCATCCTCATCATCCTGTAGGAGTACAGCTCCAACTCCTATGTCCCTAGCATCGATGGTGACTTTAAAAGGTTTTGAACAGTTTAGTGGAGCTAAAACGGGTTTGGTGGTTAATATGGCTTTCAAATGGTCGAATGCCTCCTGCCATGATTCTATCCACTGCAACTTTGTATTCTTCTTCAGCACATTGGTTAACGGTGCCACTACGCTGCTCAAGTTTGGAACAAACGTCCAATAGAATCCGTTGAGTCTAAGAATCGAAGCACCTCTTTCTTCGAGGTTGGTCGTGGAAATTCCTCAATGGCCTTCGTCTTTGCGTTCCGTGGGGTCAACCTTCCATGACTGATGTTATGTCCCATGAACGTCACCTCTGCTTTTGCAAATTCAGCTTTATTTAAGTTTATCACCAGTTTTGCTTCTCTTGTCATTCAAAGAGCTCTGCCAACTGTACCATGTGATCTTTGCAGGAATTACGAAAGATCACTACATCATCCAGATAGACTGCCTAGTTTGTTAACCCAGCCACAACTCTGTTCATGAGTCTTTGGAATGTGGTGGGTGCATTTTTCATTTCAAAGGGCATCATTTTAAACTGAGATAGCCCATTTGGGATTACAAACACAGAAATTTCTTTCTCAGTCTCTGATAAAGGTAACTACCAGTA
>NW_025151554.1:0-1382 GCF_004010195.1 Chiloscyllium plagiosum | reverse complement strand
GAACTGCTTGTTGGATGTTGGCAATGAGTGCAGTATGTTGGAGTCGTCTGCCTGCTAAGCTGATGAACACCCTCTGTTTCCATATTGTGCCAAAGTCCGGAACGACTCCAAAGACACATCTGGAATCTGTGTAGATATTGGCTGTGCTACCCTGTGCCAGGAGGCAGGCTCTGGTGAGAGAAAAGAGCTCTGCCGCCTGTGTGGACACCCCATCTGGTAATGCAGCTGATTCGAGATGGTGATGGGGGTGCAGATGGCTTGGCCTGCTCACATGTATTTGTCTGATGGCCGGAAGGAAGAGCCGCTGGTGAAAAGAATCTGGTCCGGGTTGTCGCAGACCAGTCAGGACACCTGTTGAAATAGGCAAAAGTGAGGACTGCAGATGCTGGAGGTTAGAGTCAAGATGAGAGTGGTGCTGAAAAGCACAGCAGTTAAGACAGCATCAGAGAAGCAGGAAAATCTGGCAGGAGCCCTTTGTCAGGAATGCTAAACCAGGTCCAAGCAGTTGTGGTTGTCTGCAGAATCATGTTAGGTGTGCGGAATTAATGTGGCAGGGTTCAAAGCGAGTGCGCGGTGTAGGGAAAGGTATGCCTAGATCATAAAGCGACCTCATGACCAGTTCTCTGAGTTGGATTGCTGCTGAATTAAGCAGCAGGGAGAGTGACATTGAAACCAAAACAGTACACGGGTGATCTAGCACAATGGAGGTGGCCTTATCCACTGTTACGTGACTGCTTCCACCGTGAACAAACATGCGGCATGCTCGTAACTAAGCATTATATAAGGCAGCAGGGCGACGGAGATCCCCATGAAGCTGTGTTAAAATGCCAGACGCGAACCCTTCTGACTTGGTTACTTAAAGATAGAAGGCCTGTGAGTAATCTGGGACTCCCAGAGCAGGAGTGGAGATTAGTTGTTGCTTCAGTTCAGTGAATGTCCGTTACATTTCGGGTGTCCACTTCACTTTGGCTGGCTGTTTAGGGGAAGCTGCCTCCCACAGTGGTTCATCAATAGCACAATGGACAGGAATCCAGGGCCTGCAGTAGTTTACCAGCCTCAGAAACACTTGCAGCTGCCTGGTTTTGGCAGGTAAGGGAATCTGGGCGATGACAGCCAATTGCTCCGTGGACAATGCTCTGAGGCCATAGGAAAGATTGCACCCCAGATATTAGACATTTTGCTGACACAACTGCATTTTCTTGATAGACACCCTATGCCTATCCTGTGCCAGACTGCAGAGCAAGGCCACCGTAAACTGCTTGCATGCAGTAGCGGAGGTGGAAGCCAATAGCAGGCCATCCGCAAATTGGAGGAAGGTGCTGTGGCCTGGTAGGTGAAGGGTGGACAGTGTCAGGAAAACTGCAGTAGCATAAACTGTGGGG
>NW_025151553.1:0-1382 GCF_004010195.1 Chiloscyllium plagiosum | reverse complement strand
GGAGGGAGTTACAGACTGGAATCTAATCGAGGGTTTCGAGGTGGGTTATATACAGAATAACAGATACCCGGGAGGGAGTTACAGACTGGAATCTAATCGGGGGGATCGGGGGCGTTATATACAGAATAACTGATACCCGGGAGGGAGTTACAGACTGGAATCTAATCGAGCGGTTCGGGGTGGGTTATATACAGAATAACAGATACCCCGGGAGAGAGTTACAGCCTGGAATCTAATCGAGGGGTTCGGGGTGGGTTACATACAGAATAACAGATACCCGGGAGGGAGTTACAGACTGGAATCTAATCGAGGGGTTCGGGTTGGGTTACATACAGAATAACAGATACCCGGGAGGGAGTTACAGACTGGAATCTAGTCGAGGGGTTCGGGGTGGGTTATATACAGAATAACAGATATCCGGGAGGGAGTTACAGACTGGAATCTAATCGAGGGGTTCGGGGTGGGTTATATACAGAATAACAGATACCCGGGAGGGAGTTACAGACTGGAAACTATTCGAGGGGTTCAGGGTGGGTTATATACAGAAGAATAGACATCCAGGGGGGAGTTACAGACTGGAATCTAATCGAGGGGTTCGGGGTGGGTTATATACAGAATAACAGATATCCGGGAGGGAGTTGCAGACTGGAATCTAGTCGAGGTGTTCGGGGTGGGTTATATACAGAATAACAGATACCCGGGAGAGAGTTACAGACTGGAATCTAATAACTGATACCCAGGATGGAGTTACAGACTGGAATCTAATCGAGGGGTTCGGGGTGGGTTATATACAGAATAACAGATATGCGGGAGGGAGTTACAGACTGGAATCTAGTCGAGGGGTTTGGGGTGGGTTATATACAGAATAACAGATACCCGGGAGGGAGTTACAGACTGAAATCTAATCGAGGGGTTCGGGGTGGGTTGTATACTGAATAACAGATTCCCGGGAGGGAGTTACAGACTGGAATCTAATCGAGGGGTTCGGGGTGGGTTATATACAGAATAACAGATGCCCGGGAGGGATTACAGACTGGAATCTAATCGAGGGGTTCGGGGTGGGTATAGACAGAATAACAGATACGCGGGAGGGAGTTACAGACTGGAATCTAGTCGAGGGGTTTGGGGTGGGTTATATACAGAATAACAGATATCCGGGAGGGAGTTACAGACTGGAATCTAATCAAGGGGTTCGGGGTGGGTATCGACAGAATAACAGATACCCGGGAGGAAGTTACAGATTGGAATCTAATCAAAGGGTTCGGGGTGGGTTATATACAGAATAACAGATACCCGGGAGGGAGTTACAGACTGGAATCTAATCGAGGGGATCGGGGATGGGTTATATGCAGAATAACAGATACCCGGGAGGGAGTGACAGA
>NW_025151552.1:0-1382 GCF_004010195.1 Chiloscyllium plagiosum | reverse complement strand
TTCCAATCTAATATGCCAGCACTTGATCCATTGTTTTGTGGACTTGCCGTTGCAATTATGTGCCAAAATGCTTCATATTGTGAACGTCTCTTTCTTTACATGACACACAGGTACTGAGCTCCACATTCACATGAACCTCTATTTGATTTTTCTTTCCACTGAGATCCATTCTCAACCCCCTGCACTTAAATTAATCCAATGCTCCTGAGGCATTGATCGCTCCATCAATGGGAAAGGGTTCGTCCTGTTAACCCTGTCTAGGCCGACCATAATTCCAAACATCTCAACCATATTCGACATCATTCTCCTCTGATCCAAGGAAAACCCCAGTCTGTCTTATCTCATATTATAACTAAAACCCTTCAGCCCATGCAAAAAATCTGACAAATATCATTAATGCTGCCTTCAGTGTAAAATCAGTCTTTCGATAAAGTGCAGTCCTAAATTGCAAAACATACTTCAGTGTGGCCTAAATAAAGTTGCAGTAATTTCAGAATATTCTCAATACTCATAACCTCAACGTCTCGGATAATGAAAGCAAATACTCTACACACTCCCTTCGCCTCTTCATCGACCTGTCTAAGTGTGATAAGGGAACAGTGGGCATGTACAATATAAATCCTCAGTCATTTCAAAGGTTCCAAATTCAAAAAGTAATACCTCGTGGTATATTCCGAGCAAATGCATCACATTCTGCTTATCCAGAATGACTTTCATTTGCCACTCCTCGTCTCATATGGCCAACCCTTCTTTAAACTCCTGCAATCAAAAGCTATCATGCTCACTACTTACCAACATGGCAATATTTCATTCATCTGTAAGGTTAAATGTCAACCCTCCTGCATTCCAGTTTAAACCATTTGTATTCAAGAGCAATAACAAGAAAATCAGCAGTGATCTCTGCAGAATGCAACAAGACAAAGATTTCCAATCACAATAACATCCTATGTACATTATCTTCTGCTATCTGCCACTTAGTCAGTTCTGGATCCAATTCGTTTATTTAGAACATAGAACACACAACAGAGAACAATACAGCGTTGGACAGTGCCTTTGGCCCATGATGTTGCGCCGACCTGTGAACTATTCTCAGCTCGTCCCCCCACACTATCCCCAAATCATCCAAGTGTTTATCTAAGGATTCTTTAAATCTCCCTAATGTGGACGAGTTGACAAAATTAACAGGTAGGGCATTTCACGCCCTTACCACTTTCTGCATAAAGACCCTACCTCTGACATCTGTCTTAAATCTATGACCCCTCAATTTTTAGGTACGTCACCTCGTATAAGCTGACGTCGTATTCCTAGAAAAAACGTATTTCACTGTCTACCCTATCTAATTTTCTGACCATCTTGTATGTCTCTATCAAATGCACCCTTCG
>NW_025151551.1:0-1382 GCF_004010195.1 Chiloscyllium plagiosum | reverse complement strand
CAGTCAGTGTGAGGGGGTCAGGGCGATAGTGATGCAGTTAGTGTGACGGGGTCAGAGAAATATTGACGTTTAATTGTAAGGGGTCAGGGTGATAGTGACGCAGTATGTGTGAGGGGCTCAGGCTGATAGTGATGCAGTAAGTGTGAGGGGGTGAGGTTGATCATGATGCAGTAAGTGCGAGTTGTCAGTCTATAGTGATGCCGTAAGTGTGAGGGTTTCAGGGTGACAATGGCACAGTAAGTGTGAGAGAGAATGGCTGGCAGTCACGCAGTAAGTATGAGGTGGTCAGGCAGATAGTGACACAGTCAGTGTGGGGATGTTAGGGTGATAGCATTGATGTAAGTGTGAGGGGGTCAGGGTGATAGTTATGCAGTAACTGTGATAGGATCAGGGTGATAGTGTCGCAGTAAGTGTGGGGGGTCAGGTTGACAGTGACGCAGCAAGTGTGAGGGATCAGGGTGATAGTGACACATTAAGTTTAAGGGGGTCAGGGCGACAATGACGTAGTCAGTGTGAGGCCGTTAGGGTGTCAGAGATGCAGTCATTGTGAGGCGTCAGGGTGACAGTGACGCAGTGAGCCTGAGGCGTTCAGGGTGATAGTGACGCAGTCAGTGTGAGGGTGTTAGCGTGTCAGTGACGCAGTCTGTGTGAGGTGATGGTGACGCAGTAAGTGTGAGGGGATAAGGGTAATAGTGACGCATTAAGTGTGAGGGTGTCAGGGTGACTGATGCATTAAGTGTTCGGGGATCAGGGCGATAGTGATGCAGTAATTGCGAGGGGGCGCAGTGCGATCGTGACGTGGTAATTGTGAGGGGTCAGGGTGATCGTGACACAGTAATTCTGTGGGTGTCAGGGTGATAGTGACGCAGTACGTTTGAGGGGGCCAGAGTGATAGTGACACAGTCAGTGTGAGGGGGTGCAGTGTGATTGTGACGCAGTCAGTGCGAGGTGCTCAGGGTGATAGTGACACCAAAGTGTATGGGGGTCAGGATGATAGTGAAGTAGAAAGTGTCAGGGGGCTCAGGGCGATAGTGACGCAGTCAGTGTGAGGGTGTCAGGGCGATAGTGACGCAGTAAGTGTGAGTGGGTCAGGGTGACAGTGATTACATTAAGTGTTTGGGGATCAGGGCGATAGTGATGCAGTAATTGTGAGGGGGCGCAGTGCTATAGTGACGTGGTAATTGTGAGGGATCAGGGTGATAGTAACGCAGTAAGTTTGAGGGGGTCAGGCTGATAGTGACACGTCAGTTTGAGGGGGTGCAGTATGATTGTGACGCAGTCAGTGTGAGGTGCTCTAGGTGACAGTGCCACAGAAAGTGTATGGGGGTCAGGATGATAGTGAAGCAGTAAGTGTCAGGGGGCTCAGGGTGATAGTGATGCAG
>NW_025151550.1:0-1382 GCF_004010195.1 Chiloscyllium plagiosum | reverse complement strand
TTGTTCGTTTCCTCACTGATGCAGGAATTAGCACTGACCCATTTGTTCTTGTCTTTCTGGTACCATCCCTTCAATGTTGGCTGTACAAACATTGAGCTTGCTTGACTTCTATACTGTCCTGTTGGTATTTAACAGGAAAAAATGCAGGTGAATTAAAGTTATTGCACACTCAATAATTTATGTTTAAATTCAATGAGATGGACCAAGATAACAGTAATCCTAAAGGTGGAAGATTCATTGAAAATATTTGGTTTGCAAGTAATGATGGGCACAGTGAAAAGTTTTGTCTTGTGAGCAATACAGGCAGCTCACAGAGTTAAGTAGCATAGAGAAGTAAATAATAGGGAAACAGCAGCAGGAACAAAAACACAGGTACAGGCGAGTATTAAGAGTCTGTGAGACCGTTCAGTATTCTAACAACAGGAGGGTAGAAACTGTTTCAAAACCGGTTGGTGCGTGTGTTCAGGCTTCTGTACCTTCTCCCCGATGGTAGAGGTTGTAGAAAAACATTGCCAGGGTGGGATGGGTCTTTGAGAATGCTGGAGGCCTTTTCCTGACAGCGGGCCAATGGATTCTATAGATAGGAGGTTGGATTTTGTGATTGTCTGGGCCGAGTTCACCACTCTCTGTAACCGTCTCCGATCTTGAATGGTACAGTTGCCAAACCAGGTAGTGATACATCCAGACAGAATGCTGTCGATGGCGCACCTATAAAAGTTGGCGAGGGTATTCGCTGTCAGTAATACCCGATGTTGTGGAGGGATCAGTGTTGAAGGGTTGGTTTGGTGATGAGAGGGTGATGAGAGCTGGCTTCCAAAAGCAACCTCTCCAACCGCACTCTCAGGAATCTCGTCCCCATCCAGAAACAGCAGCCACTTGATCACCACCTTCAATGTTCAATCCTGCAGATCCTCGAAAATCTTGTGCAAGATCATGTTGGATCCCACTGACCATCAATTGAATGCAGAGATGGGGATTTTTCCAAAATAGATTAGAAATAAAAAACAAGCCACAGAAACACCCCAGATGGGACTATGAACCCACAATCCCTGGCTTAGGAGGCCAGTGCCTTATCCATTAGGCCACTGGGGCCCCACATGCTGAACTACAATGGCAGCCTTTAAATACTGCACCCTGACCTCTCACAGTGTGTGTTTCTGTCTGTTGTACTCTCACTAATTGGCTCCTGCCTCTTCCATCTCATGCTAAATTGTTGGCTGCTTGATAAATTGATCCCGCCTCCCATTTCTCCCCAAACGGACAGATGAGAAATCAACCAAACTCCAACTTTGCACAACTCAAGTCTGAGGAAAATGGAGCAGACAGGAAAATAGCAAAGGGCTCAATGGTATTTTGTGCAGCACTTTCAAGATATTTGCAGT
>NW_025151549.1:0-1382 GCF_004010195.1 Chiloscyllium plagiosum | reverse complement strand
CTGAGGATAGTAAGGCCACAAAATGTACTCTGGGTGGGAGATTTTAATGCTCACCACCAGGTGTGGCTTGGCAGCAGTACTACTGATCGAGTTAGTCAGGTCCTAAAGGGCATAGCTGCTAGACTGGGTCTGCGGCAGGTAGTGAGGGAACCAACAAGAGGGAAAAAACATACTTTACCTCTTCGTTACCAATCTTCCGGATGCAGATGCATCTGTCCATGACAATTTCAGCAAGAATGACCACTGCAAAGTCCTTTAGGGGACAAAGTACCAGCTTCACATTGAGAATAACATCATGCTATTTGGCACTAACACCACGCTAAATTGGACAGACTTCAAACAGATCGAGCAACTCAAGTCTGAGCATCCATGAGATTCTATGGGCCATTAACAGCAGCAGAATTGTACTCCAGCACAATCTGTAACTTCATGGCCCAGCTCAACCCCCCCACTCAACCATTAGCATCAAGCCAGGGATCAACCCTGGTTCAACGGTGAATGCCAGGAGCAGCACCAGACACACCTGAAAATGAAGTGTCAACCTGGTAAAGCCACCGAACAGGATTACTTCCTCGCCAAACAGCATAAGCAGCAAGTGATAGAGCTAAGCGAGCCCACATCCAATGGATCAGATCTAAGCTCTTCAGTCCAGCCACATCAAGTAGTGAATGGTGGTGGACGATGAAACAACTTACGAGAGGAGGAAGAGAATGATGGAAGAGTCTAGCACATCAGTGCAAAGGATAAGGTAAAGCTTTCAAAGCAATCTTCAGCCAGAAGTACCAAGTGAGAAGATCATCAGGGTCTATCATCCCTCTATTATTGACATTTACACAACACATTGCATCCAAAAGGCTAACAGCATTGTGGAAGACCCCACACAACCCCTCACTCATACTCTTCTCCCTCCTGCCATCTGGCAGAAGATACCAGAGCATTTGGTCACTCTGTGGCCAGACTGTGCAACAGTTTCTTCCCCCAAGTCATCAGATCCCTTACCACAGTATGATCGGACTCTTTCCCATCTGAAATCTGACTTTGAATTGCTGCTAGTAAAATGTCTATGATTGGTCATTCTTCTCCTACACTGTAACTTGCATGTTTTGCACTTCTTATGCATTTTATGAAGTGTATGATTGTGTAGTTTGTGCTGTTCGTGTAGCACCCTCGGTCCTTGAGGAACACTGTCTCCTTTTTACTGTATCAGTTGTCTATGGTCCAACTCAAGTGGATGATCCATTTCAGCCTACTCCAGTGGTCCCCAGCGTTACCGATACCATTCTTCAGCCAATTCAATTCACTCCATGTGATATTAAAAAATGGTTGGAGGCAATGGATACTGCAAAAGATACGCGCCCTGACAACATTCCAGCAATAGTCCT
>NW_025151548.1:0-1382 GCF_004010195.1 Chiloscyllium plagiosum | reverse complement strand
TTTCCCAGATGCACTCCGATGTCCAGCGATACATGAATTCAAACAGCAAAGGCGGTAACCGTACAGATTTTCTCTCTCTCTCTCTCTGTCTCTCTCTCTCTCCCTCTCTTTCTCCTGCACTGTCCTCACCATTAGCTTCCTTTGTCTGCTCTTCTCCCTTTTAAAACTGCGGTTGCAAAGTTCCAAAACAATGCAACAGCATATAAAACAGTAATTGCTGCTCCTGGAATTCGAGAAAACACCTAAAATACCTCAAGAAAAGAAGCAGCTCTTACAGCCAGAAATTTCTCCCGTCCTCCATCTTGGATTACCCGGAATCCTCATATACACTCGGCGAAGAAACAGAGGCATAGAGTATTTTGCCTATGAGATGTTTGAAGATATATGAAGATTTCGGTTCTGGAAAGTTTTTAGATATGGAGAATGTGGAGTCTGACAGATTTACCCGGAGATAGGGACAGAAATTTCGGTTGGAGAAAGTTTCACAGAGAAGGGAGCATTGCACAAACGGAGGAGGTTCCTGCAGTTGGCGAATATAACGTTTACACTGATAGGTGTGGAAGAGCTCAAGGTTATGGAGATGAGTCGATGGATGGAGAGACTGGCGAAGCTTTTATTGACGTGGAGAGTGGTAGTGACGGTTGGATGTTACGTAGATAGTGAGTCTTGTAGGAACTGGATCGGCAGAGTCCAGGCACTGGAGGGGGTTTTTCAGGTCTGGGTTTTTTACGAATCTGTGAGGTTTGCACAGATAAGGAGAATTGTCGGGTCTCTACACAGTGAAGATGTTTCGAGGACTGGAAGGGATTATGTAGACAGGAAGGTGTGCACGAGCTATTGAGTTTTGAGTGGTTAGAGCAGATTGCAGACACAGGGAGGTTTCTCGAGCAGTAGCAGTTTGTAGATAAAGAGGGTTCTGTGGTGTGAGGAAGTTAAGGATAGGGAGCGTTTTCGCGTCTGGAAGCCATTCCACGGCTCAACAGACTGAAGCAGTTTCACGGAAAAGGTTACACAGATGGTGTTGGATGTAGGGTGTGAAGGGCAACACAGAGGCATGGTGGGTTGTATTTGAAGAGAGCTTACGGGGATTGGGATTCTATAGGAATTTGCATCGATAGGGAAGGTTTAATTACTGGAGAATGTTACAGTGACACAGACAATATTCGGAAGAGTTTAATAGATTCTCGAGGAATTTACAATTAGATAAAGTATCATCGGGCGTGGAGGTGATTCAGGACATCATGAGAGCTGTCGGGATGACAGGAGGTTAAATAGAGAGTCAGTGATGTATGAACGTGAGGAGCGTCCAGTGATCGTGAGGATTGTTAAGACTTAATTATTTTTGGTGAAGAGTTGAATGGGGAGGAACAATCAAAGGGAAG
>NW_025151547.1:0-1382 GCF_004010195.1 Chiloscyllium plagiosum | reverse complement strand
CCCCTCCAGTCTCTCAAAGCTGTGCTATGTGTGTCTTTCTTTGATTTCGGCCTTGAGGATACCCCATTTTTATTTCTCACTTGATGACGGCTCTTTCAGATTCCTGCATCGAGCTCCATAATTTCCTCCTAAACCGCTCCATCTTACTTTCCTCCCAAACACATTGACCAATCATGTGTCATCTATTCTACTATCATTTTTTCTGACCTGGTTTCAAACGTGGCCGGTCATATTCCTATATTAAGTGTCTTGAGGTTTACAGCACAGAAAAAGGCTCTGTAGGCCATTGAGTCTGTGCCAGTAAAGAAAACTATCACCAAACTACCCTGATCCATTTTCCAATACACAGTCATTCGCACCATCTGTCTTGGTATCACAGTGTGCACCGAAATGTGTCTTAAATTCTGTTGGGAATTATGCGTCTCCCACACTCACAGACAGTGAGGTTGAGTGCAACTGGTGCTCGATGATGGCATCACCCACAGGAACACAGAGCAGCTGGGTCTGTGCAAACCAGAGATCGCCCATACATTGGGAAGGATGGCAGGTCCCTGAGAGGGGGCACAGGGGGGATTTACCAGGATGGTTCAAGGAATGGGGGATTGTAGTAGTATGTTTTGGATATTCTTTTACATTATTCATTGGTATGATATAGTTGTTGCTGATACATTGGGTAGATAATATCGAAAAACAATAGATGGCTCTCCTTCCCAACCTCTTCCCTTGCCTGGGCTGGGGTAATCTTCAGGTTAAACCACCACCAGTCATCTCTCCCTAATGAGAGAGCAGCCCTATGGTCTGGTAGGACAATACTGACTTTGCCTCTTACACAGTGATGTCACTGTACCTCGGGGGTAGAGAGAGGGAATGCTGAGGGTGGTGGATGGGACACCACTAAGGCACAGTGCTTTGTCCTGGAAGATGTTCATGTTCTTTAACATTGCTGGGAGCTGTACTGATGCAGGCAAGTGGACACTATCCCAACACAACCCTGATGTGTGCCTTTTTGAGAGCAAACAGACATTGGGAATCAGGGATTTAGGGAAACTGAGATTGTTCTCCTTGTAGCAAAGGAAATTGAGGGGAGCTGTGACAGAGGGGTTTACAAAAGTTACCCGTTATAATACTAAACCTTACACCAATCAGCTCATTATACAAAGATTACAGGACACATTGAAGGTGTGGGGAGAACTATTGAGAGAATGGGATGATTTAAAGGAGAACTTTTATGCAGTAAATGGGATTGAGCTGGAACACAATGTTCACGCGCAATGTGAATATCCAGGTCCTGATGAATTGAGTAAGAGTTTGGCGTTACAGTTACTGAGATTACCATCTGAATGTCCACGTGTAGTATCCTGTAATACAAGTTTATAAAATCC
>NW_025151546.1:0-1382 GCF_004010195.1 Chiloscyllium plagiosum | reverse complement strand
CATGGGGAGAATGTTTAAACTCCACATGGAGGGCCGCCTGAGACTGGAATTGATCCCAGATCCTTGGTGATGTGAGGCAGCAGTGCTACCAACAGGTCCACTATATTCCTCCGTTCGTTCTGTTAGTAACTTGTGGCCGACTAAAGAAATCTGCTTGACTTGTTCTTACCACTGAACCTGACCCAGTCTGAGACCTTTCTCATCGGCCATATCACGAACCTGGTTACATTTAAAATTTGTTGTGAGCTGTGGAGGAGTGGGACTAGAAAAGGAAAGAGTGACACCCTCCATCCTCAGTCACAACTGGAGTGAGAAGAAATTTAGAAAGTGAGAATATTCAAGTGGGAATCATCTTTCCCAGAAGTTTGGGATGGCAAAAATCTTTGTATTGTATCGAGGCTGGCTTCGGCTGATTTTCCATAGACAGGTGAATCAGGGATAATGATGCATGGAGAGAAAAGTGCAGCTGGGGCCACAATATGATGAGCCATGACCTCATGTACAAGTGCAATAGTGTCAAAGGGCCGACTGGCCCCCTGGTGTCCCTCAGTCCTATGTTCTGATGTTCCAATCAGCCCTTTGCACGTGCGACACAGGGGTAGGTCGAGGCCACTCCGATGGTTGTGTGTATTTTGGAAATGTACTTGGAAAATCCAGGCTGGGCCAGGAAGTGACCCTCACCCCCAATCCCTTTTTCCAGACTTCCCCTCTCTGTGACTTCTGATCCAGATGTAAGTCATGTCCCAGATCCAGATTCGCTGTGAATACAGCCCCCATACCTCACCCAGGGTTAACTCAAGCAAATTCACTGCTCATCCGAATGTAGCATTACACAACACAACTTCCAGGAAAATAGCCGGTTACTTTCCAAAAGCATAACATGTGAAATTAATAAATAGGAACAAGAATAGGCTATTCGGCCCTCAAGATTGCCTTGTCATTTAATACAAACATGACTGATCTACTCCAGGTCTAACTCCACTTTCTTGCCGACTCCTTGTATCCCTCCACACCTCTCTGGGTCAGGGAATTCCAGACATTCACTACCTTCTGGGAGAAGACATCACTTTTCATCTCAGACTGAAATCGATGTTCCATATTCGGTATCTATGTCCTCGAGTTCGAGACTCCACCCAGGAATGGTAACAACTTCTCAACATCTACCGCATCAACCCATCTCTGTGTCTTGTATTTTCCAGCAGTACCACTCCTCATTCATTTAAACCCCAATGAATAATCGCCTCACCATTTTAGAGATTCTCAAGAACACAAACCTTCCATCCCAGGAACCCGTCTTTTGAACCAACCTAGTTACTTGATGCATCAGCATGCCGACTTTCTGTTTCATGCACCTGAAGACTCCAATTCCTTTTTACTGCTCC
>NW_025151545.1:0-1382 GCF_004010195.1 Chiloscyllium plagiosum | reverse complement strand
GCAGAAAAAAAGCACGTGTTGAGTTATTTGGGTCTTAGTGGTATTCCAAGCATAGAGGCCTGTGAATTCTCTTCAAACGGTTGGTGCCCATTGGATAGTGGACAGAAATTTGCGCTTGAACAGCTTTTTTTTTCCGTATCAATATTTGTTCATACGCGTTTGGGCATTGCTAGATGGGGTTATTGGAGTAACTCCTCAAATAAATTACGGCGTTTGACTTGCTGTTCTATCAATATCCTTTATGGCTAATCCAGGATGACTCCTTTCTGACGCAATTTAATGAGATTATCTGAGGGTTGTTTTAATTTATATCAAACAATGGTTGTCCGTGAATTGACTGTCCAGGAAGAGTGTTCCACTGAATCTAACATTTGCATCAGATGATGATACATTTTTAAATGGTCTTCAATTGATATTTCAGATCAGCTAATACCTCTGCTAAGAATCCTTTTCCAATACATGTCAAAAACAAATTTAATCAAAGTTTCACTAAACAGGTGGGAATTCTTCTGCCAAAAGCTGAAGAAGGGTCACTGTTAATGTTAACCTTACTTTCTCTCTATAGGAGCTGCCAGTCATCTAGAATTTTTAAAGAATGTGTTACACTATTAATTTTTTGAAATATGTCAATAGAAAATGCTAGCCTAACGTTTGACACAATAATAGGAAGATTGGAGCAGCAGTAGTTCATTCAATACCTCGAAATTCACCACCACTTAATTAGATCATTGTGCATCTGCGAACTAACTCCATATGCCTACCTTTGGTCTAATCACTTTAACACCTTTGATTAACAACAAAATCTGTGAGTATTTAAAGTGACACAATTATACTGTAACTAATTGCTCGTGAAAATAACTTTTAAACCTCTGACAATGTCCATATCCCAATCGTCAAATACAATTAATCTGAGACCATATTTCTTTATTTCAGAGAATTATAATGTATGATTGCCGGGTTAAAAGTGAAGAAAACTTCATCCCCATTATATCATGAAGAAATCGTTCTGTTAGTTTAGTGAAAACATAATTAGAAGGAATCTATTTAGCACGTCATTTTTTGTGTGGACACACATGTGCCTCAAATCATTTTATATTCTTCGAGTATTTATTTGAATGTCGAGATAGGTGGGGAAGTGTCAGATTTGTTACCTATTTTTGAGAAACTGGTCATCATCAACCTGCTTAAATTGCTAAATTCATGTGGTATTAGCATGTTTACAGTGCTGTTCGGAAGTGAGTCCCCTGATTGTGATCCAGAAAGCATAAATGTGTAGTGGAATAGTTGCAAGTCAACTTCGTGTGTGATTTGAAGAAAACTTTTCAGACGAAGCATTTACTTGCATGTACGCCTTTGTACTCAAATATCACAGTATTGTTTTA
>NW_025151544.1:915-1382 GCF_004010195.1 Chiloscyllium plagiosum | reverse complement strand
ACACCGCAGGTCACTCCGGGCACTTTAGCAAGGACAATTCAATTAAACAGCATATCTTTGGCCTGTTGGACGAAACTGGGACAACCTGGAAAACATCCATGCAGAAATGGGACAATATGCTAACGCCAGGCAAATGGTCCCCCGAGACTGTTATCTCGTTCCATGGCACTGTATAGTTCGCTCCGTTTTCAGTTGCATTGCATTCTGTTCAATTGTACTATTACGGATGCACTCGACAAACCTGTCCACAAGGCTGCCCGGACAGCGCCGGTTCGAACAGTCAATCTGAGATTAAAATCCCGCGATAATTGCCATGCACTTTGTACAACCATTATTTATTTATTTATTTATTGCCACGCCAATGTTATGTTGTTATTTGGTGTCGTTTTGTCTATGCGGACAAGTAAAATTTTATGTCTTTGAATTTTTAATTTCCACCCAAATGGATTCCAATTAATTATGATGTC
>NW_025151544.1:0-894 GCF_004010195.1 Chiloscyllium plagiosum | reverse complement strand
ATTTATTTATTTATTGCCACGCCAATGTGATGTGTTATTTGGTGTCGTTTTGACTATGCGGACAAGTAAAATTTTATGTCTTTGAATTTTTAATTTCCACCCAAATGGATTCCAATTAATTATGATGTCCTTCTTGAATATCAGAGCTACACCACTTCCCTGACCTTCCTGTGTGTCCTTCCGAATACTCTGAACGCCTGGAGATGCAACTCTCCAACGTGACTAGCCTGTAACCATGTCTCCGTAATGGCAACTAAATTATTTTCATTCGCCATGAGTTGTGCTTTAACTCATTAATCTTATTACGAATTCAGATAAAGTGCCCAATGGTAGTATTCATACCCTCATGATTTCCAACATATCTCATAATATTTCCTGAGTTATCCATCCCTTTGTACTTCTTCCATAGTCTGAATTGTACTTGAACCCTCTTGCATATATGCAAATCGGCTGCTTATCATTTTTTAAACTGTCATACTTCCTGTCGTTTTCCATTTCCCTCGCCCCTCCCCGTAGTCCCTATTTTAAAGTACGCGTGAGCACTCTATTTATACTTCCGTGTGAATGCAGGTCAAGATCGGTTCAGATGGAGACTGTCCCATCAGTACAGATCTCCCCTGGTTCCAAAACTGATGCTAATGCCTATGAAATGGATTTCTTGACATTTGACACCAGGACATGATATGCCGATGGTCAGTTTTTTTGTAATATCGACATGTTTTATCTATTTGACTGTATTTGTGACATCAGGTTGGAAGTCTCCTTTTTTTGGACAAACATAACTCGGATTAATGCCCAATTGGTAAAAACAATGACTGCAGATGCTGGAAACCAAATTCTGGATCAGTGGTGCTGGAAGCACACAACACTTCAGGCAGCATCCGACGAACAGCA
>NW_025151543.1:0-1382 GCF_004010195.1 Chiloscyllium plagiosum | reverse complement strand
CAGTGCCACACGTTTCGGCTCTGATCTCCAGCACCTGCCGTCCTCATTTTCCCTATTACTGACGGCTCTCCCCTCTGCACACTGAGGAGGGATTTAATCAGCAGAAACTCATTGTATGTCGATCAGACTGCTCAGTTCTGGAAAATTGCATTACATTAATACATCTCGTAAAAACGAAATTTCATTTCAACAAATACTAATTGAGTCACAGAGTTACCGTTTTGGTTCATGAGTTGGGCAGCTTGATAAGGAACAGTGAATGACTGAAGAACTCCGAGGTACGGAGTATTCCAGGTGTTATATTTCAGGGTGCATGTGCTTTATCCTAATGCTGGGAATGTTATCGGACAGACAAATGTGATAAGGGAATAAGGTGACATCTGGAAATGTGACATTGTTGCCATTACAGAGATGCGTTTGAGGGAGGTCATGGCTGACAACTCAATATGCTGTGGTAAAAGAACTATAGGCAGGATCGGAGAGGGTTAAAATAGGAGGTGGTGTTGCATGATTAGTTATGGAGTCAGTTACAACAGTAAAGAGGGGCGATATCTTGGAAATATCTTCTAATGAGCATTGGTGGTTAGAGCTCAGGATCAAAACCATAGCCGAGGCACTGCTGGGGACATATTATAGACCGATGATTCCTGAAGAAGGGCCTGTGCCCGAAACATCGAATCTCCTGTTCCCTGGATGCTGCCTGACCTGCTGTGCTGTTCCAGCAATAAAGTTTCAACATATTATAGACCCCCCAGATAAAAGGAAGTACAGGAACAGATATAAAACCAATTTACTGAGGTGTGTCGAAACAATAATAGGTTTATTATACACAGGCATTTCATTTCCAAGCATTAATTCTGGCAGTGATAATATTTTAAGAGGGGACAGATGCCTTGAAATTTATTCCAGAAACTCCTTGTATCATCATGGAGCAGATACAACAAAGGGTGGGGCAGTGTTGTGCCTCACTGTGGGGCATGAAGCCAGTCAGTATATTGCAGGCAGGATTGGGAGAGCAGTATACGCGCAGTAACCATGACACCATACATTTTACGTTTGGTAAGGAAAAGATTTAACAAATGCACTATCTTGTAAATAAAAGGTTTCCGGATTGGGGAGACCGATTTTATGAAAAAATATGACGGAATCTGTCCAGAGTACAGTGGCTTCTGGGTGAAACTGTAGCAGAACAGCGTGTGGTGGGGGTGTTGGGGAATCAGTTGATCAAAATGGAATTAATGAGAGTGTCCGCCGAATGTGTTCCACGAAAGATGAAAATTTGGAAAACAAGCCCAGAGAACCTCGGGTGTCAACAAAAAATCAGAACAGAATTAAAAACGAAAGAGAAACTGAAATCAGATACAAAGTGAGCAGGTCAATGG